>NC_039268.1:21311269-21351269 GCF_003368295.1 Carassius auratus
TTAAAGTGCTTATTCACTAATGTTGGAGGGTGTGGTTTTATCATTTACTTGTCGTCATGTCATTCCAAAGCTGTATTTTTCTTTTAAGAGAAAAACAAAGGTGCATACAATTTACAGAAAAGTGAGTCCATGGGCTTTCTTTGACCCCTCCTCAAATCTGTGCGCAATTCAAATGTGTGCATATCCAGTTCTGAATATTATATATACTTTTATATATTTTATATATGACATAAAATATATTTTTATTTATTTTTCATTTAAGTTACATTTCAGTAACTTTTTATGTTTTTTTTTTTTTTTTTTTCTATTTTCAGTTTTATTTATTTTTAGTATCAATTATATTTATTTTCCATTTAGTCAGTTTTGTGATTCAAGTTACATTCATACATTTCTAATTCTCTTTTGCTTTTCATCTATTATTAATTTTAGTTAACAAAAATATGCCTTTAAATATCAAGGCGGGTGGATATGTTTGATAAGACAAAAAACATTATACTGTGAGTATGCATTATGTAAGCACTACAAATCAATAGCAGCAGTTTTTTTAAAAAAGTGCAGGCTATCTGGGGAAAACTCTAATTGTATTCTGGATTACAGATGAACACATTACACCAGAGATAAAATAAAACGAACAAAACTTGCAAAAATAGGGATATAATGGGAAACTCACTCTTTCACATGACTCCCGTGGTTCCCCAATGCATTGAACCCTGTAGATTGACGCGTCAGCTGTAGAATTTCTCCCAGCGGTGTGTTGTACGCTGGTCAAGCGTTGTAACATGGTGCTCAAAGTTCAAACAATTTCAACTTTGACCTTGTTTCCCGCTGACCTTTCAAAGCAGAACCAGTGATTACTGGACAATCCCCATGATATGTCCGATGTCAGTCTTCGTAATGGCAGGTCCAAACAAAAAGATAGTTTGTTTAACTTTATTAAATTCCTCATTTATTTTCTGATCATGGTATATTATCATAATTCAATTTAACTGTTTTTTTTTTTTTTTTTTTTTAATAAAATAAATCAAAACAAACACTTACTAACCCTAACCTAACCTAACCCTCACGATAGATAGATAGATAGATAGATAGATAGATAGATAGATAGAATTATCCGCAGGGAGTAACATTCAGTACACTGCCTACACAGCAGTCTTTGTTCATACTGCTCTGGTTTATACAGTGTGATTCACTAGCTTACCTTGCACAGTGAAGTCACATATCTCTTTCTCCTGGCACACTTTGTCTTGTATGTGAAGTTAAGCCTGGCTTTGAACCAAATATTCGAGCTGATAAGTCATTTTCAGAAGTAAAAAGCTCACTTTTTCTACCTCAGAAGCAATTGTTCTGCAAGGCGAGCTAATACATGTCAAGATCAGGGCAGCCCTTGGTATTTCTGCAGGCCCGCTGAAGTTATTATGCGAAAGAAGACTTCATTCTTCGTCTGAAGTTCACAGCGCATTAGGTTGAGTAGTTCAATGCCATGTGGAAATTTATAGCACCGAACAGGGCAGAACAATATGGCACACACACTGTGCGGGTGTTATTCAAAGCATGACCTGGTGGAACTTGTGTTTGCAACAATTCGCGTGCTATTGCATGTCATGCTTTGTTTGATGCGTGCAGAGATAGTTGAACTGCTCGGGTTTACAGGGCATTTGTCTTTTACAGGTACAGATATATGAAGCCTATAAAAGAAGTCAATGCAATACTGAAACATGTTTATGGATATTGTGAGAGTGCAGGTGTCCAATCTGACCTCGATTTCAATTTGTTTTTATTGGCATGGATCTTCTGCATACGTTACACTGAACTACACTGAAGCTACAGTATATAATGTATATATAATAAATGCACAGCCTGATTGCACTGTAAGTTGCTTTGGATGAAACTGTCTGCTAAATGCATGAATGTAAATGTAAAACTATGAACAAAGTGCTGTATTTGTGTGAAGATAGTCCAAGACTATTGCCACTATACTATGAAATAGTGAAGTCATAAATTCCCCAAAAAATGTATTACCTATACGACCACTCAAAAGTTTGTCTGTAATATTGATTTGATAATATTAACCATTTGCAACACTGATAATAATAAATATTTCTTCAGCAGCAAATCAGCATATTAGAATGATTTTTGATGGATAATGTGGCACTGAAGATCACAGAAATAAATTACAGTTAAGATACATTCAAATAGAAAATCCTATTGATATTTCACAATATTACTGTTTTTTTACAGTATTTTTGATGAATAAATGCAACCTCTGTGAGCTGAAGACTTAATATCCAGAAATATTACACATTTTACTGACCCCAAGCTTTTGAAAAGTATTGTATATTTACTCGTAGCTGTCACGGTTTTACGCTGCCTGAAGGAATACGGAGTCGAGGATAAACGGAATAAGGTTTTTAATATAAACAACACAGGGGATATCCAACATGGAGCACAGAGGTAGACACACGTAAGTAGCAAGTGATGAATGAGCTGCAAGTGAGAAGACCCGACAAAACAGAACTGAAGGGACACGGCTTAAGTACAACAGATAATTGGGGAAACACAGGTGGATGGAATCATTAAATTAACAGGGACATGGAACACATGAGGAAGATAATAGACACCTGGGAACTAATCACGGAAGACAGAAACTGGGTCACTGGGCAAAAACAAGCTAAATGAGTCCAGGTGTGTGACAGTACTCCCCCCTCCCGGTAGGTGCGTCCTCGCACCGTAGAAACAGAGGGAGGCATGGGTGGAAACCTGGGAGGAGGTTCCGGTGGAGGACGGACTCCCAGGAGGGGGCCAGCAGACAGGGACCACAGAAGGAGGAGCCAAGGAGGAGACGACGGAGGAAGGAGCCAGGGAGGAGACAGGAGCAGGAGGAGCCAGATGGTCCACCAGAGACCAGCCAGGACGGAGATCCAAGGTGGAGTCGACGGCGGGAGGAGCCATGGTGAAGGAAGGGTCGACGACACCAGGGAGCCGACAGGCGGAGACTGCACCGGTGGGTGAGGAGCCCAAGATGGAGCAGCACAGCCGCAGAGCCAGGGGGACGTCGAGGTTCCGGAGGGCCTAGGTGGAGCAGAAGGCTCAGGCGACCAAGGCGGAGGCAGGGTCCTGGCAGACCGCTGTGGAGCCGGAGCGACCGAGGATGGAGGTGGAACCGGAGGGAAGGAGGAGCCTGACAGAGCCGGAGGGATGGAGTGACGAGGTGGAACCAGAGGAATGGAGTCCCGAGGCGGCGGATGGTCGACGACTGACCAAGGTGGAGCCGGAGGGACGAGGGAGGCCGGTGGAGCAGGTGGGATGACAGGCCACGGTGGAGACGAGGGAGCTAAGAGCCAAGGCGGAGCCGCTGGGTCGAAGGACCGAGGAGGAGTCCAGGGCTCGGAGGCTGGAGGCGGAGACAGGGCCTTAACGCGCCAAGGCGGAGCTGGAGACTGGCAGTCCAGCGGCGAACCACCGCGCCCCGATGGCGCGGACTGAGGGTGAGCTGCGGGACTGACTGGCACCAGCAGGGATGACGAGGAACTGGCTGGTCTAGGAGGAGGAGAGAGGAGAAGGATGGGAGGAAGGACAGGAGGATCAGGACTGGACGGAACCAGCGAAAGAGGAGTAGAGGGACCAGCAGGTTTGGGAGGAGGCGGGAGAGGGAGGCTGGGAGGGAATACAGGAAACACAGAAAAATCATGGCTGGGCGGAACCAGCGGAGACACAGAAAATTCAGAGCTGGGCGGAACCAGCGGAGACACAGAAGATTCAGAGCTGGGCGGAACCAGCGGAGACACAGAAGATTCAGAGCTGGGCGGAACCAGCGGAGACACAGAAGATTCAGAGCTGGGCGGAACCAGCGGAGACACAGAAGATTCAGAGCTGGGCGGAACCAGCGGAGACACAGAAGATTCAGAGCTGGGCGGAACCAGCGGAGACACAGAAGATTCAGGGCTGGGCGGAACCAGCGGAGACACAGAAGATTCAGGGCTGGGCGGAACCAGCGGAGAAACAGAAAACTCAGGGCTGGGCGGAACCAGCGGAGAAACAGAAAACTCAGGGCTGGGCGGAACCAGCGGAGAAACAGAAAACTCAGGGCTGGGCGGAACCAACGGAGAAACAGAAAACTCAGGGCTGGGCGGAACCAGCGGAAATGGAGCAGAGGAAATGACTGGAGGAGGTAGGAGTGGGAGACTGAGAGGGTATACAGGGGAATCAGGGCTGGACGGAACCAGCGGGGAAACAGGAATATTAGGGATTACCTCCGTAGACCAGTCCATCAGATCCAGAACTTGCTCCATATGACTTTCAGAGACTGTATACAGCTCACCCTCAGTCGCAGGAGTGTGGGCAGGGCTTTCCTCCACGCCCTCGATCTCCACGAGGACTCCCACGATGCACGGTGTTGCCGGCTCACACACCTGGTCAGTCGTGCTCTCGAGATCCTGTTCCCTGACAGTGGATGGCTCGGGCTCTGCGGCTGCGGTGGGCTCTGGCTCCGTGCGGCGTGATGGTGGCTGGCTGGTCTCTGGGTCGGGAGTGGGGCTGGCGAGGTCCTCTATGGGGCAGACGGTGAGAGGTGACCCATTTCTCGCCAGAGTCCACTCCACGTATGCGGCGAAATCCTCTCGAGGACCATCTTCGGACGACAACGCTCTGCATTTGGAGTTCAGGCTGGTGTTGTAGAAGGTGCAGAGCGCGCCGTCCGGGTAGCTGGTGGCATTAGCTAAAAGGAAAAACTGTCTGGTATGGTCCTCGAGAGAACGTCCTTCCTGCTTCAGCAGGAGGATGAGGAATTCGGGACGATAGAGGGGATCCATAGAACACTAAGAAACGAAAAGACTGTGAAAAAACAAAAGCAAAACGGAGGGAAGAACACGCAGTTTTCTATTTTCTCCTTTAGGTCGGGTCTTCTGTCACGGTTTTACGCTGCCTGAAGGAATACGGAGTCGAGGATAAACGGAATAAGGTTTTTAATATAAACAACACAGGGGATATCCAACATGGAGCACAGAGGTAGACACACGTAAGTAGCAAGTGATGAATGAGCTGCAAGTGAGAAGACCCGACAAAACAGAACTGAAGGGACACGGCTTAAGTACAACAGATAATTGGGGAAACACAGGTGGATGGAATCATTAAATTAACAGGGACATGGAACACATGAGGAAGATAATAGACACCTGGGAACTAATCACGGAAGACAGAAACTGGGTCACTGGGCAAAAACAAGCTAAATGAGTCCAGGGGGGTATTCCAAAAAGCAGGTTATGTGACATACCTGGGTATGTTTAAGGGTAAGTTCGTGGATAACCTCAACGTTCGGTTCCAAAAACAGAGGTAACTTTCTGGGTATGTATGTAACCATAGCAACTGACTCTCTGAAGATAACCTGCTCGAGAGCAGGTTATGTTTCAGTGTAACTTCGTTTCAGAAGGTTGGTGAGCATGGCGTGCCCTTTTGACGAGGATCCTGTGGACGTTGAAGCACAAATTATACAAGGTTTTTTTCATCGGGAGAGGGTTATAAGACCGCGTATTGATGTGTTTGCTTACCCTAATGAATATTTAAAAGAGCGTTATCGTTTTTCAAAAGATTCATTAGTTTATTTAACACGTCTTTTAAAACCGCATATCGCAAATGTGACAAACCGCGGCTCTGCGCTTAGCACAGAAAACATTCTGTGCATAGCACTTAGGTTTTTTGCGTCTGGCCATTTTTTGTACAGTGTGGGCGATTCAGAGCATGTGGGAAAGGCAACTGTGTGTAGAGCCGTTCGTACAGTGTGTCTGGCACTTAAACAGTTGTTACCCACGTTTGTACAGTTCCCTGGCCATAAACCTCTGCTTGTTATTAAAGACGAATTCCACAGAGTGGCAGGTTTGTCCTTTGTAGTAAAATATATGACGCATATTTAATATTTAGTCATATTATTAATATCTATACATGTATTCCTTATGCACACACTTCATACTTCCAAAACTTTCTGTTTCAGGGTTTCCAAATGTAATTGGGTGCATTGATGGCACTCACATTCCTATTAAAGCTCCATCAATAAATGAGGGAGACTATGTTAATAGGAAATCTATTCATAGTATCAATGTGCAGGTAACAACTTAATTTTTTCCCCTTCTTAAAATCATCAAAGTCATTACTTTTTCCACTAACTATAGGTAATATGTGAGGCAACCCAAATCATCACCAATGTCGAGGCAAAATGGCCAGGATCTGTGCATGATGCCAGAATTTTCCGCGAGTCATCATTATGCCAGACATTTCAGCAGGGTATGATTTGCTTTATACAATTTTTGTTTTTTCGTTTTTACTATATTTGTGTTGTACACTTCAATCATTACAGGACAGTACAATGGTTACTTGCTGGGGGACAGAGGATACCCTTGTCTGCCCTATTTAATGACACCCTACCCTGAACCTGAGCCTGGACCACAGACACGGTTTAACCTGGCTCACAGCCGAACACGGGCCAAGGTGGAGATGACTATAGGGATCCTCAAATCTCGGTTTCAGTGTCTGCGTGGGCTCCGGGTTAGTCCAGAGAGGGCATGCGACATTATTGTGGCTTGTGTTGTGCTTCACAATATTGCCACTATAAGAGGAGAGAGCCACCCTCCTTGTATTGAGGAAGATGGCCCAGAGGAACACCGACAGATTTTAGAGGCCAACAGAGACGGAAGACTTTTGAGAGACAGGATTTGTCAAAATTACTTTTATTAGTTTTTTTTGCACTGGTCTGCCAGGCAGTTTATTTCTTCATTTCCTGAAAAACAATAAAAGTAAAATTCATTAAAATGTTTTTTTTTTATATTGCTTTACACATACATACATACATACATACAGATAGATAGATAGATAGATAGATAGATCGATAGATAGATAGATAGATAGATAGATAGATAGATAGATCATCTTTTTGAAGATGGACCTTATACAGCTCCTTTGCTGGCAACTAAGGTGGAAAAATGTAATAAATGAGATTGTTTGGTCAGACAATAAAATTAAAATATGGACACATGGACACAAATTCTTACCCTGCTTAGATTGTGTGCTGAGGCTGAAGGACCCTCATCTGTGGGCAAATCCCTAGGTATGTACTATGAAAGGACAATGACAGTTTGTTACTCTAATGCAAAAAGGGGCCATACATCATAATGGTATGCATCATACCTCAGTGGATCTACCAGCATTGTCCACTTCTGTCACAGCAGATGTGGTCTCTTCATCGGCATCATCATCTTCATCCTACAAGACAAATATTCAAGTATACATTATTTGGCAAAAAAACAAAAAAACAAACCTAAAAGTACCTGACAACAAATCACTTACAACTGTGACAGACTGTGTTCTTTCTGGAGAGTCCAATAATACAATCCGTCCATCAGTATCTATAAGAACACACAACCCGTTAAATTCTCAATATTATCAAAGAAAATAATACATCATATGCAGTTAAATAAAATAAGCCTACATAAATTAATCTTGTTCAAAAAGCCTTTAAGTGACAGAGATAGTAATTTATCAGGATAAAAAATGAAAACAAATCATAGAGGTAAACTTACATTTCACCCTTTTTTCACCATCACTTGTAGTGCATAGTATGTGTGATGAACTGCCCCCTGGAATGCCAGCAACCACTGGTCGCCCTTTATTAAGGGACAGAGCCAGCTCCTCAGATGGGGTGAGGGGAGGTGGTGGTGGCCCCCCGCCAGTTAGACGGGCTTCAGTCTTTTTTCTGTTAGCTGCATGACAGAATGAATATACTAAATCCTGTTATAATAATAGTTCAGTAATTGTGTAATCAAATATTACCTTTTTGCAGAATGTTTTTGTGTTTCATTTTGACTTGGCTTAAAGTTCTTGTGGCTCCAGAAGGATTACACCTTATTAAATAAGAAATATACATTATTATTTCAAGCTAAAGAAATAAAATGGCAGGAAAAGTAAATGCTTTCATAGTGATTTAACATATTCAAAAGTATGTATAAGTCATACTTCATTATTTTGCATTTCAATAAAACGGGAGCCAATACCAAATTTGTAATTTAATACACTCACGCATTTACTCTGTCCGTTATTTTTTGCCAAGCCAACTCTCTTGCTTTAGCCGATGCAGCTGTATTGCTTCTTTTTAATATTATTGGCTTAAACTCCTCATAAGCATGCATTAAAACTTCCAACTCCGCCTCTGTGAAATACGCGGCTCTCTTTTTTTCGCTTTGAGTTTCCATGGTGACTCGTGAAATCGGCGATCCATTGAAAATGTCTTTATACATGCACCGTGCACGCGCATTAACTCTGGGTAACCAGTCAGAGGTTGATTAAGCTAACTCTTCTCAGGTGTTTTGGAACCGACATACTCATGGTATGCCTGTTTGGGGTAAATCAACCCAGAGGTTATAGTTTATCAAATGGTAAGTTAACCAAGCTTTCTGGAATACCCCCCAGGTGTGTGACAGTAGTGTTATCAAATAAAATCTGCATTGTCTACATATCCCGTCTTATTAAAGAGTCTTAATAAGAATTCAGGAGTGCATACATATTATTGCCAAATAACTTCATTAAAAAAGTATTATCATGTGCTTGGCATCCATGAGTTTCAAAGTTCTTTCTGTATTTTGTATTTAAAAAAAAAAAAAAAAAATACACAATGTACTTTCTAAGACAAACATGCCAAATTGCGCACATTCATTGCTTTTGTTTTCCCAAATCCGTCGAGTCATTAAGCAGACGCTCGCTCTCAGGAGAACTTGGTGATAATTGAAGCAGGTGGGAGCAAAAGCAGTTGGAAATGTCAATCACTGTTCAGTTAGTATAACTGTCTCTGTTATTTTGGTAATCTGACTCCAAGAGTGGTTCAAATATTGAAGAAAATTATCTGGTGTCATTTCGAGTTCACTGCTTTTTTCCCCATTAGCCCCGGGGGGAGCCTGCTAGTACACAGTAGATATGATTTATTATGAATCACGGGTGTCAGATTGTGTTTAGTTTGAAGGTATTCTTCAGTAAGTGGCTATGTTCACACAGTCAGTGTTTGGGATTGAAAACCATATTTACTAACAGGTGTGACTCTCGTTCCGTTCATATGATGGCTTACAAATGCTGCTCAAAAGACCCACAAGCTCTAATGACCCATTTCCAAAGTGATGTACTTTATCTAGGCCTTCTACTTCCCTATGTGGTTCTAGTTAGACCCAGTTTGTTTTCTTGTCTCAACAGCCTTCATTACAAACAAACAAACCAACATAAAAAAATAATTAAAAATTTTTTTTAGCCATGTTTGAAACAAACAAACAAACAACAACTTTGGAAATGAAACTGCATTCAATATTCCAGAAATTGTGAGTTCCATCATACATAAAAAAAAAAAAAAAAAAAAGGTCTTACAAGCAGATTTACAAGTAATTTTTGGTAGGCTGGTCATTTTTGACCAGGAACACCACAAGTGCAATAAGGTGGGGAAAAATCCTTTGAAAAGAACATTATTTATTATTTATTTATTTTTTAATTAGTATTATACAGTTCATTTGCATTAACTAGCATTTCAAGAAAAAGAATATCCTCTCCGGGTCAACATGACAAAAACTAACATGTTTTAATTGCTCTTTTGCACAGCTGCATCTCTAAAAGTGTATTATTTGATTTCCCTTCCCACTGATTCCTATGAGACTCTCGCAGAGGTTGGCATGCAGGCATGCATGTTTAAAAGCTTCTCTCTCTGTGACCTAACAAGCATGCCTCCATGTGCTTGGGTCCCCACAGCTGTGGTCAATCTGCTAACAGGCAATTTGAGTTCCTGATCCTGTGGTGCAAATTAAGGATGCTTATTGGATTCCTTGTGTCAATTCGTGCTCAGCATTTGACACCAGAATGGCGACCCAATGGTGCATTCACGCTTGGCCTCGCACAACTTGCTTGTAGAGGCAGTGAAATGTTTGCATCTTGTGAAATAGAAAGTTTCACAACGCAATGCCCATTTACACAAAGAACAATAACAGTAATAATTTAAGAATCCACAACAATGCAGTGCATTGGTGTTTTTATTGTAAGTGTGTGCTGTCATTTTGTCGTTTTTTATATGCTCAAGCTCTTTAAAGATGTAAAACAAAAAAAAAGTTGTAAATGTGATTCCAATGATATTTATCTGTGCCATTATCATTATAATCATGGTGTGGACTTTGCTTTCATGCCACTTATTTCTAACCTCCAGAGAAAATGCCTTCACATCTGTTAAAGCATGGAATTCAAGGTTGTTTTTGTTGCACTTTATTCCAGGTCAGTCCTGAGAATCTGCATGCTTGCAAATGTCTCTGCTCCTTCTTGACTGTAGCACTAATTAGTACATCCCGTTACTTCTAACATTTTACTTATCCTTCCAAGTACACGCTGGTTTGCGTACTGCTGATTGCTGGCATTTTAGTGCTTTAAAACGGCCACTAAAGCCAAAATATAAATCCCAGATGGTCATCAGTTCAGGTCAATAATCTTGTACATCTCTGAAATAGTTTCTTCTCACTGCTTTACATTTGGATGGACTTCTTCAAAAGCACTATAAAGATGGTTATGTTTAACAAGGCTTATTAAATGAGAGGCGACAAACACACAGAGGTTAGAAGTTCTAATTGTCTTGTATTGAATTGCTGCCCCCCACAACATTATATTCTTGAACATTATCAACACTGGGGGATCGATAGTTATCAAATTAGGTTGTCACCTCGTCATGGACTCTTTGCTGTGCCTCATAAATGCTGGACTGTTTTGTGCTGTTATCGTCTTGCTGAGTTATATAAGAGGGTCAGTCAGTTTAGAACAATAAGAGAAATCTGCCAGAAATCTGGTCTTAATATCATTATAGGCATATATCTGAAAAGATGTGCATACTGCTCCTCTTTTAAACCCACTGGAGGAGTGCTTATTTGAATAAATTAATTGAACTCACAGTATGATGCGAATAACGTTGCATTTCAATCAGTTGAAATAAAAATTGCCCTAAGGGCTATTCTCATATGACCTTGAGCAAGCACAGCTTAAACTTTAATTAGTACAAAAGACACAAGAAGAAATTCATTTGATTTTATGTTTTATGGATTCAATTACACCTGACTTTCCTGATAAATGGATACAAATGTAGCTGCTACATTGATTTTTAAATGTGATGTTTCTTTATAAATTATATACAAGTTTTAATTAATTAGAAAAGTAATTAATAAAAAAGGGAAATTGAAAATTAACCATTTCAGTTCACATCTAATCATACATATGATTGAAATCATGGTTTTGTGTCATATTTATTACCTATATGTGGTTGTTTTAATTTATAATATAGTATGATGTCTAGCATACTCAATGTTCAAAGTCCTGCTAATGTCTTTAGATAATTATCTTTGTTTAGTTATTCTCAACAAGTATGTTTATAAATGACTGATTTGGGTAATTAATTTATTTTCAGAGCACATAATTAATTAAATTAATCTATTTTTTTTTATTTATTAACAAATTACAAGATAGCCTACTGTATGTAAACACACACACACACACACAAATGTATGAATATATATATATAATTATAAAAAGACTGTTATAATTAAAATATAACACAATTTATAAAAATAAAAATAAATTGAAATAGCATTATTGTGAGTTTCTATCTAACAATATGATTTTGTTTATTTTCTCAAGCTCGTACTCACCAGTTTCATGTATTTATTTTACAGGAACAGTGGAATCTTACTCTCCCCACTTGTTCCAGTTTAAAGCCTGTGTTTTCACGCTACTGGAAACTGAAGTCAAGTTAGCAGCATCTGCACCCTCTTCAACACTGTCATGTAGATAATATGTGATTAGTTTTTTTATCATGCATGAGGCAGGGGGGTGAAATCAAAGCTGCATAATTTGTGACGGCCACCAAACGCGACTCTCAAACCCTTGAGCTGATCCACAATATGCAGGACTTAAAAGTGTAGCCAGTGTTTTGCTACCTTTCAGCTTCAGTGAACACAAACAATTAGTGTCACAGCTGGAGCACTGGCCCTGTTTGATGATGCAATAAGATAAACGGCCAAAGATTTATTTGCCAGTGTTGCCATAGGGATCATTGCTATCATGTTATCCAATCATCTTGTGCCTTTTCAAAGATCTCTGTAGGGGATGCCCATGATAAGACCATCTCATTAAACCCAGAGCGACCATATCAGACCTCTACATGTCTTAGTACCAAGCTTCTGAACAAAAGTGCTTCTTATGTTGTTCCATCTTTAATGTTCCTGTTTTGAGATCATACAAACAGAATAAGGCATGCATTCTTCTGAAAGTGCCATACTAAGTTTGTGCTGTACAGTTAAACTTTTTTTCTGTGTGCAGAGACATGTGCCATGAGCATCAGTTGTGACGCTGAGCATGAGAAAGCTTTAGCATGCGTATAGATGCATCAGTTTATGGCACATGTGAACAGCCCTATATTTATCTGTTAGAAGTGGATCTCTATATTTGAAATTTGTGATGCATATTTAAAATGTGGATTTGCATAGAAAGAAACCTGAAGCAGTGGTGTAGAAAGGTCCCACTGTGTGGGCGCTGTGGGGGGTCCCGAACAGTAGGGGGGCCTCCAAGTGTTGAATTCTAAAAAAAAAAAAAAAAAAAAAAAAAAAAAAGTATTGAAACAAGGAGAAAATCTATCAAAACCTATGAAGTAAGCAAACAAACAGATATATCCTAGCGGTGTACAGATCTCCACAGTGTTGCTTCCAAATCATCCTGCTGCAACTGAACCTGACTCATTTTGTCAGATGCTTTAATTGTGTGACATTAAATTTAATATTTAATGACAAAATGCTGTTTACTTTAATGCATTTTGTACACAAAGACAAAATCCATTTGCATTTCATCAATAGAAATGTAAGTTCAGCACTTCATTTCATGCAACTGTTGTAGACAAAACGCCTTTTGTGATCCACAAAATCTCTTTAACGTAATATTCAAATATTGAGCATTTTGAGACATTTTGAAAGCACAACTCTCTCAAAATGAGCATTTGTATTTCGTATTATTCACATTTTGTGATATTTTATATGCAGTTCGTTAAAAATATTTATGTATTTATTTATTTATTTTATTTTATTTTATTTACCCAAGAGTGACAAATTGGAGCCATCATGCAATCGCAGATACACATATGAAGCTATGTGTTGATTTTGGATGTTTTTGTTCCCATTGTCGACACAAATTACTATATTACTGTTGCTGAAGCTTCTCTGTCATAAAAATGAGAGCGGTTATTGACGTTTAACTGATAGCTGTTTCAAAATATGTAATAATTGTCAGCATTATAGTAAGTAATATAATATAATAACTATAATAGTAAAAGTATACAGAGCGATGTCACTCCAACAGGTTAAAGTGTAACTGGGATCTGTATCACAAACAAAAATAGTTTATACAAAAAATAATAATAATAATAATACACTTACAAAACATCTCATGTGTCTCTGTCCTAAAAAGTACATCTGGTTTGCTTGCACGTGTCCATGAAACTGAGGGTACTTGCTGTCCTGTTAAATGCTCACGTGTCCTCTTTGCAGCTTCATTGCATCCTTCAGCAAAGCCTCTGACTGATGCAGACTCACAGTGAACTACTGCCCACGTCTATGAGGAATTACATCACTGAAGCAAAGGCTGAGGGCATCATTCTGGACATAGTGTACTGCTCTAAGTACAGTACTCAATTTAGTCAAACGAATCACACTGATTCTGCTATAACTCATAATCTGAAATCAACAGGCAGGTGATCATCTAAAGTAAAAAATTATACAGGAAAATCTGACCACGTCCCCAAGCCATGGAGCAGGCAACGATTATTTTATTTTTTTTATTTTTTTTTATCGCGATTAATTTGTGGCTATAATTCTTGTTTGCAGCATTGAGCAATACAGTGCTGAAATTTGCATGCTCACGTTTCTCTCATTATAACATGAATTGTAGACATTATGAAATATGAATTATGCATATATTTATTGTGTTATAACAGAGATTTGTGAGACTGCGATGAACTGAGATGTATTTTATAGATTATGAATGCAGCGCTTTTTGCTTGCATTCTGCTAAACCATGCACGCAGCAGCTGCTTGATTTAGTTAAAAATAACCACGTTCTGTGAATGTTGATGCTTTAATAACAAATATTTATCAGGACCGTGTATGCTGGGATTTCATAAATTTCATAGAGGACAAAAAGTGATGTAACTAGTGATGTAACTACTATGAAATAAAGTAATTAGAACAGTAACATTCTTACTTTTAAAAGGAGTAATCAGTAATTTGATTACATTTTCAGAATAACTTGCCCAACACTGCTAAAATCTAAAGAAAATCTAACTTTTAACAGTTTTGGTTAATTGCTTATGGTCATGTTGCGTTTTCAGTCATCATACAGCCAACATCACCATCACATTATTATTATTATTATTATTATTATTATTATTATTATTATTATTATTATTATTATTATTATTATTATTATTACTGATCTCCATGATTCACATAGGACATGATTTTAGGCTGAAATAACCAGAATTCCAGATTAATCCGGAAGCATCATATCTCTGAATCAAACAACAGTTTCTGCTAGCTTTTTTAGACAGATGTGTTTTAAAACCATTTATAGACTGTACAAAGAAGAGCAACAGGATATGGAACTAGCATGCTGTGCAATGTCCTCTCACAACCCTACTTCATTATAATGTCTGAGTTGTTCGCTTTCACCTTGCTTTCTTCATAGCAGTTCAGAACTATGAGACAAACGTAACAAAAACAGCATTCCCTGTAGGGGGCTAACAGCTCTTCACGTTTCCATGCTAGGCAAAACTAATAAGCCATCAGATAAATTCACAGTATCCCCCCATTGATGGCTTGCTTATACTTGCAGAAACAAATTGAAACAGGACTCTCTCATATGAGTCAATAATATTTCCCAAGCACGGTACAAACGAGGCAATAAACCAGAGATAATCAGCTTCTGTCATTTATTGCGTCTCAGTTCCATGTGCTTCATCACAGATGCCAAGAGCTTTAATAAGCAAATCACAAGATGTGACGTAAACATGACATGCATGTATGAAACTGGAGTGCCACTGTAGCTTGGAAAATATATATTTCTGTGACATAGGTAAACATGGGCTTGCATTTGTTCTAATAAATAACTAAATAAATAAACCTACTTGAATGTCATAAAGTATCTCATTTCCTTCTAGCAGGATTTATGATCAAGCACCAATAAGCGGCATTCTTTTGAGGAACCATTGCAGCTACACAACATATGCACGAATAAGCCTCTTAAAGAGACATACGTACACGGAGGTCTTATTAAGTGATGCTGCTGTTGTGTTAATTATGTGCTCCATTTTCAAAGAAGCCTTTAAGTGTTTGATTAGCCTGTTCTCATTTCTCATTCTTAATTATGTGTAGGCAAATTGGTGCACAGAAATTTGTAAGGATGAGTTACAATTGTCATGATATGTGAAGCTGAGTGGTGGTGCTTTAATTGGCAGACTGTGCTTTACTTGTTAAATTGGTCAAACAGATGAGTGTGGTCGAGAAAAACTCCTCCAGTATGTCACTGTTGTTGCACCAGGCTGGTTAAGGTGTGCCTCAAAGACACCTCTGTTCATATTTTTCAGATAGATCAGTTTGCAAATGGCTTATATTTCTTTACTCCCGTTAAACTAGGATAGAAAAATAAATAAATAATGATAATACTAAAAAATAAAATAAAATTAATTGATCAGTGACACTAAAGACAATTATAATGTTGCAAAATATTTATTATTATACAACTTTTTTCAGCAGAGATAATACATGTTATGTTTCTTTGAACACCAAATCAGTATATTAAAAATGAAAAAAAAAAAAAATTATATATATATATATATATATATATATATATATATATATATATATATATATATATATATATATATATATATATATATATGTATATGTATATATATATATATATATATATGTATATATATATATATATATATATATATATGTATATATATATATATATATATATATATATATATATATATATATATATATATATATATATTATTATTATTATTATTATTATTATTTTGTGATACAAAGTTTATTCAGCATGTCACGTGATCCTTTTTTTTCTTAGTTTTAAACAAGAAATAAAAAAAGGAGATGAGGAAAAAAGATAAACTGAACTCAAGTGGGTAGAATGCAACTGAGATGTTTCTATTAAATTCTCCTGTTTGCCAACCAAAATAATGACCTGGGAGAGTTGTTCAGCTCATTGTGGAGATCTTGGTGATCTCTATGTCGGTTGAACTCCATACTCCATTGATGTTGATCTTCAGATAAGGGTAAAACAGACAATGGTGTTGCCCCCAGGACACAAGTCATTGTATAATATAATTATTGGTAGATAACTACCTACTGTATGTCAGCCAGCACTGATCTGCTGTCCCACTGAACCCTGCGAGCTCAGCTACTAGGGACCTTTGGGCTTTTCAATGAGACGGCAACTGATGTCTTGGGTAGCAAGTAAAAAAAAATACTCTGAATACTCAGGGTGGGGAAATTAAGATTTGCTCAACTGCCTACAGATGGTCAATGGCAATAATAATAATAAATTAAAAAAATCCTTGTGTGGTGTAACCACTGGGATCCCAGGCACCGTAATTAGGCTTTCAATTAATTCAAACATGCTTGAAAATAAATAAATAAATCAAGTACCCTCGCATGCATGTCAAACGTACCCCCTCTAATTGGTCTTTTATGAAGTTGTAGGCAAATCCTACAACGACAAGAAATAACAAATAAGTTCTCATGAGTTTTTAGAGTAGCAAACACATTATATAAACCCGGTGTCGAGCGAAGGCAATATTATTTTGCGTTTCTGCTAGAGCCTCCCACATGCATCACATTGATCCATCTCGTGAGTCATTATCGAAATCACTTTAGCTGGCTTTTTTGACAAGCCTCAGTGATTGGCGCTAATGAACACGACACATCAGAGATACATCAAAGACTGAAAAAGCTGGTTTTATGGGGCGTAGAGCATGCTGCCTGGACGTTAGCGATGGGTTTGGAGATGTAATAACTCATTTGAATCTCTAAATGATGGAAGGATTGGGAGGGTTGCATTAGTCAGGTTTAGTGCTTTCGTCATGGTCTATTGTGCATATCTGATTTTAAGAGATAATGTTATTAGATGTGCTGGAAATCTGCATCTAAACATGACTAGGCACCCATGCAGACAATGTCATGTTGACTGCTATCCAGCTCACAGCTGTGTTCTACTAATGTTAATTAGAGGTATTTCTTAATGTTGCTAGCTACTGAGCATACTTACAGGTTTACTGAAGTGCCTTGAAACATGCAACGTTGCATTACATGCAAATGAAACAGGAAGACAGGGCAGGACATATTGAACAGCCCTACCCCCTTTTTAAAATAGCCAATAGCGTTTTGTTTATATCTGTTGGGGCCAGAGTCGTTAAGCTCGGAAAAGCTGCATTTGACAGCTACAGTTTCGTAGAATACACCCTAGATTCAACATGAAACTCTTAAAACTAAAACAAAATTGTGAGGCTGTGTAGTATTTATATGCTGTAGTTATCACTCCTGTGTGCGTCATTAGTCATATAACTCTCTGTCTCCTGGTCTCAGCAGATTGTTCACACCTGCTGCTGCTTGCCTTGCGTCTACCAGGACATATGATTTATTACTTAATGTAAATTTTATTTTGTGTTCCGTCCCTACATCATCAATATTACAGCAGCCTTTACACAAAAGTCAGAGGAAGTTCAAACATTTGTTCATGAGGTGACACGGCAGTTTTTAACAAACTTATATTTTCAGGGAAAGACTTGTCAGCCATTGTGAGGAACAAACTGATTATTTGCAGCGAAGTATTTGCAGATACTATAGGGCTCCAAAGCTGCTCTTTGTGTTGAAACAGTTGCTGTAAGTCTTGAAATGTGACACGCTTGTAGTGAATCGGACATATTCAGGGTGTCTGCAGGATTTTTAAGCTCAAAATCATCGTACAGTCAACACACACGTCAGAGCCAAGTGCATTAGATCCATGTCACACAGTGTGACATGCATTGATCTTATAGGATTGCTAAAATCGTTCTGTGAGTTTTGGGCTTAACTCAGCAGCTGCATTGTTTCATCAGAGACAGGTTCAACTCTGTGGTTAAAAAAAAAAAAAAAAAGATAATAATAATACAACAAAAAATAACCCAGTTTTAAAAACGACCCAACAACTGGGTAAAAATATTATAAAGCAACCCAATAGAATGACTCTATCTATCTATCTATCTTGCTTTGTTTTGCTACCAGGTCTATATTGGTTTGCAAGACTTTGACTTTGAAGAAAGGAATATTCAACATATTTACAAGGTCTATTGATCATCAAAGCACCTCAACACAAATCATGTTGCGTTTTTACTAATGCAGCGGCATCAGTTTCCTCGCAGAGAAAGTGGTAGGACCCAACAGGGCTGTGACAGTTAGAATAACCAGGACAGCTTCAGCCTGCTAGTTAACTCTGCGGTTGCTATGGGGGTGAAGCCTGCAGTAGCTATTCCACAAGGCTTGCTAATAATTGAATAACCTTGACTAGCTAACAACTCTTGATTGATGGTACGTGGCACATGCGGACTCTTCATTAGACGTGCTGCGTAGGAGGTTCAACTGTTGTGTGTCGACAAAGCAAAGTCAAACTACCTCACTGTGCCAATCAGTATTACCTGGCAGCTCATGGGAAGACAGAGAAGATAAAGAACACCTGAATTAGCTGCCACAGCAGTTAGTGGCACAGCTGCATTGTGGGAAACTCTGTGCTGCTGCTGTGAACTACGTCTCTGAGAGCTGATGCACGTCAACATTAATTTAAAAACGTAACCACCCACCTTTTATTTTTGCACACTTGGCTGCATGATACACGTATTATGAAAAACATGCATGTTAATCAAACCAAATGTGGTGCCGTTCTACCATGAATGCCTGAAAAACCTTATAAACTCATAGTTGTGAAGCATTCTGTTCAGATACAAAAATTCACACAAATCTGAATGAAAATCATAGGAATGAAGGAATGCACTAATCTACAATCTGTCTAAAATGAAAGAAAACAGACATTAATCTGGGCCATGTCTTTTATACCAGCTTTTGTCCTCAGGTATATATTCTTATTGTCTTATACAGCTGAATTCAATGATAAACTGCCTTGAACTATCATTTTGCATTACTGACACACTGTTTTCCTAATGAATGTTGTTTAGTTGCTTTGACGCAATATATTTAGTTTAAAGCGCCATATAAATAAAGGTGACTTGACTTGGTGTTACAGTCTTCTGACTGGTCTCTTGAACATTACTAGGCAGGTGTTAGGATATGTTGGTTTGTTAATAGGGAATTGGCGGTTTCAAGGCTGTTCTGGGTAGAGCTGTAATCGGGCCTTAAAAGTTAGGCCCGACAGGACCTGAGCACGACAGGTTTCGGCCCGAGCCCGACAAGTACATTTTGATTGACAGCTTTTTTAAAGCCCGAACCCGTTTACAGCCCGACATTATTCAAATGTGCGCACGCACACAGCTCTTTTGCCTTTTGTCAACAATGAGCAATTTATTCATGTTTTAACATAATTTACTCATAACTAACGTAGACTAGACCACTTGGAAGTTGGAATAAATAAATAAAATAAGTCCTCTGTGACATCGTAACATCTCAGCACTCTAGACATAGGCTCATTTAACCTATAAATAGACCAACGCACCAATAAAAACGTGTCATTTAAAAATAATTTAATTAAGATAAATTTTAAATTAAGATGGGTATTTGGCAATAACGAAATTAAGATAAAGGCTCCGCCGGATTTGCTTTATTTAATAAAAGAATAATGCCAACATTAGCGTAAATACTCTGTCAACATTATGCATTTAAGACTCAATGAATATTTAGTTATCATTTGAAAAACCTTTACTCACAGAGATTAGGCTAGGTCTACATGTTTTTGTGGAGGAAAATGAATGAATCCACTGTAGATGTCTTCAGCGCGCTCCTGCGCTCACTGATGGTGCGTCGTTATTCACTCATTATTCTCATTATAAATATGGTCAAAACTTTTCCACACCTCAGAGTTTGCTTTAGTTGCTGGTGCAACCAAAACGTAATCACCAGAGGCAAGCCTCCGTTACACCTGCTCAGCATTCATTTTCTCATCTTTCTCGCGCTAATCGAAACACATCACATGACTGCTCGTTTACCTCGCAAACCGGAGCGCAAGCCCGAGCCCGGCCCGAGCCCGGACCGAGCCCGCGAAAGATGATAGAAATTAAGCCCGAACCCGACGGGTCCCATCGGGTTCAGGCAAAGATCTTCAGCTCTAGTTCTGGGTTGAATTTTGCTTGGCTTTTGTGTGTTTTGAGTGTTTTCGGTATTTGGAAGGTATGGTGCTTGGGCTGGTTTTTAGAAAGTTCCTAGGCAGTTGTTGTATTCTGGCGTATTACTAGGGAGTTGCTAGGAAGTTTCTAGTGTATTATGTGCATTTGCTAGAGTGTTCTTAGTGTTAGCAAGTTAATGTGTTCTTGTTTGTTGCTAGGCAATAGGGCAGTTTTTTCTTCTTCTTCTTTTCTGGCAGGCCACTGGGATATCGCTAGGGTGTCCTGATTGGTTGCCAAGGTATTCTCTAGGTTGTTTTTTTATGGTTGGTGTTTAGTGGATGTACTATGAAAGCTCAGTGAGGAGTTTGGAGTAGATTTGGGGGATTTTCTTTGTCAAGGCAACATAATAATCTGCAGCATAGTAATGATTTCTTTGTGAGTTTATCACTCCGCCTTCACTGTGCCAAATAACATTTTTTTTTTTTTTTTTTTTTAATCAAATTCAACAGCTGCGTCTTATCTACAAGTTTTAACCATGTTCACGTCTCTTGTACAAAATTCACTCAGAATAAATTCTGTTGAATACAGAGTTTCTGTGCTGCACTCCAGGAAGTGACATTTAAGGCTAAAAATTACAACTGTATTATGGCTCACCTCCCTTCACACTTTAAAACCCAATTATATGTTTACAAGGAAAATAAATGAATTGCCTCTTTTCAGTTGTCAGTCTTAAATTAGTTGTTCGACTTGTTCTTAGTGTTTGCTACATTCTTTTTTCTTAGATTTTACACTGTATTACTTCTGCCTTTACTATGCAATGCATTCACATCTGTGCAGCAGAGTTTCCAAAAAAAATGCCCAATACATAGACCGAGTGCAGATACATTTTATATATATATATATATATATATATATATATATATATATATATATATATATATATATATTTTTTTTTTTTTTTTTTTTTTTTTTTTTAAAGAAGCAAAGTGATGTGTAATTTGAGTAAGCATTTATTTATTTTGTTATTTAGTTAGTAAGTTAGTTATTTTCAAATAAAATCAATTGTCTATTATTTGATAAGGAAATCTAGATGTGCTCCATGTAGTAACATTTAAACCTGACCACAAATAGATTAAAAGAGATGGAAGCAATTTTTAACAGTCAGATCAGGTAGAAATAGCTCTTTAAGGTAATAACTGCTTTTGAAAGTGTCAAAACTAGTACAGATTTTGGCAATGGCAATAAAATTAAGACATGACATTAAGTAAGTTTTGTATAGTTCTGTGTTGTAGGATCAGTGTCTTTTATAATTATGATGAGCATATGGAATTATAATTTAGGTTTTAGCTTTGCTGATCAGTCTAGTTTGCAGACAGATAAATAAATTAAACCATGACAGAAATTACACTGACACTATATTTTCAGTACCATATGTTTGATTTGAGCTTCAAAGATGGGCTGAGATGCAACTTTCAAATTTCTAATTCATCAACATTGTGAGATACTGCAGCTTTCTTCTTTGCAGTTGCTGGTATTTTCCAAAATATACATATGATTTTCAATACATGCATAGAGGGATGTTTTCCCATCACTCATGCAACAGTGATTTCTTGTATGCAACGAGTAAACCCCCCCAAAAAACCTCACTTAATGAGTCACAAAGGGCTTCACCATGCCATCGAGAATACATCATGCATGTTAAACAGTTCCTTTGATGATCTCACTACTGGATTTTTTTTTTTTTTTCTTTCTCTTTATTTTCTGTCCTCCCCAGCTGAAAACTCGGAACAGTCTCTTTTTTCTCACATCACTCATTCCGGAAGCAGAGTGCTATGCGTTGATTAGAGCGTTGACGATTTACAAGATTACGCAGACAATTTACTAAGCCACTGATCTGTGTTTAATCACACAAGTGTTTCTGTTCCATCCTTCTTTATTTTACACATCCCTGACAGGACCACCTAAATCATTTTTGCACACTTTTTTTTTTTTTTAAAGGGACTTTTCTTGGAGGAAAGCTAGCTGATTAATACATGTAAATATAAATCTAAATACGAATGCATTAGCCTGTATTTATTGCTTACAACGCCAATGTCATGAGTTTGATTCCCAAATAATGCACATGCTGATTAAACATATACTTTTAATACCCTATTAATTAAGAATTGTATACAGTATGTAGACTTACTGTGCAATGCATGCTGGGAGAATGGCAGGCTTGAAGATGGATGCTTTTGAGATGACCACTGCCTTCCAACCTTTTAATGAGAACATCTGCATGTGGAAGATCATTCAAGTCAACAGGAAGCCAAAGATGGATGTTCTTCCTGCGGAGCAGAAAGCTGCTGAATAAGTTCAAGATGCATGTTTGTACCAATTAAGTATCTTGTGTCATGCTTACCATGTGTTTTTATGGAACGTAAGATGTTTCCATTCATTTTCTGCTGCAATAAAATTGCACTGTTCATTGTCTTCTTTTAATCATATACGCACTAACTGCATGTGGAAGTGCTGAATAAAACATTCACAAGCCAGACTGTGCATTAGGAGTGCTGCTGCTCTTTATAATAGCTGCATTTCTTGCGCATGTCACATCTCCCAGAATAGATGCCATAATTGCTATTGCATAAGGATGGGCAGGCTGAGGCAGCAGGGCACTCCTAGTAGTTCTGCTGTGTGGGGACCCTCTCCGACACAATCTGAGAGAAGTTTGGAGCCCTAATCACAGCAGAGGAATGCAGTAGTACATGGCAAGCTGTTAAGAGGGGTCACTTGATAGCTAGGCTCGTGAAGCCAGACTTTTCAGTCAGATCGGCACAAAATCTGGTCCAGTTTGTAGGTTATTATGGCCAAGAGCTCTCCACTTAAGCAGAAAGGAACTGGCATGAAAATTGACCAATTACGGCTGGTTTTTGACTTGCTGTTTAGGGAACAATCTTGAAGACTCAATGCAGTGAACTGACTCCAAAAAATGTTGAAATGGAGATTTTAACCAGCACTCGCTATTTCTGTGCAAAATTATTATCAGTTGGTCCATAAGTGGTTGGTTGGCATGCTGTGTGAGGCGCTGACCTTGCATATTGCCAATTCACAGATCAGATGTAGTTTTCATCTGCATTTCCTTGCGGAATTGCACATGGTTGTTCATTAGGCAAAGTGTTATGAAGAGTTCAAGGGTCAAGAAAAAGGAACAGTATTTAGGAAATTAAAACATATAAAACTCACAATTCTGTGATGCTAGTGTTTATCATTTTATTAGTAACATCTTTATTTTGCTCTTTCAGCTTGTAAAATTGTGCAAGGCACTGTAATATTATCCATACTGAAAGCCTGTGTGGGACAGCTGTCCGTGCAAATAATACTGGTACCAGATTCATATTCAATTGTTGTCCCCAATATTTATTATTTATAATATTTCATACATATTTATATTTATATTATAAACTTTTCAAACCACATGCCTATGAATCATAATGTCATGATGGTGTTCACACTTACTAAATTAGTAAATTTACTAAAGTATGAAATATAATAATAATAGTACACAAAACCCGGTATGATTCCAGGAACCCACTGGATAAAGTGGATCTACAGTATGTTTTTTTTTTTTTTTTTTTTTTTTTTTTTTAAGGCTTCTATACTCCTGACAATGTCACATGTTGTACTGCACAAATTGTTAAACCCAAAACTCTTTGTAATGAGCATCTAAACATACATACAGCCATTTGTAGTTAGATGCACTTCCCACAGAAAGCCAAATAGGCATTCCTTGTACGTCTAGAAACCATCTACGTGTTTATTTTTGTTGCTGCGCACTTTTATTCCCATCGTGTCAAATGGCTGGCTTGCTTCTGCGTTACCGCTGCTGTGCTCGCCAGTGATCAATATTTTCAGTGTGTGCCATAACAGGGCTCATCTCACACATAATAAGGCTGCACACTAGTCCTCACAGCCCTGGGGAAAGTGCACTGCATTCAGATTCCCTGCTGTACGCCGCTGGAATCGTCTTCAGCACAGCATGTCAGATGCTCACACAGACAGGGCTGTTCTGGAAACAGTCACACCACAAGTTTTACTGATAAAAGGCGTTTGGAATATCAGACAGTAAGAGACCCCAGTGTTAAGTCGTCCTTCATCGCTATTTGTTGAAACCTGAAACTGAAACTTTTTTTTTTTTTTTCGATGCAAAGACATTCAAACATTTACTGTTCAAACGGTTTTGGTTTTAAGTGCCTCTTCTTCGTTCCTAAATTAAAAAATCTAAAACTATATTCTGATCACTCCTGACAGGGTCGTTAACTCTCTAATTACTCCTTGACAGCTCCTTGACTTGACGTGATGTGACTTTACGGGCACGGCTTTGAAAATAAACACCCTCGAGGTCACTCATTTTAAGTTAAAATTAAACATGCACACCTTTTTTAAGATGTCAACCGACCTCAAGACCTGTAATTGGTCTGTTACACCTCAAAAGGCACACCATCATTACTGCCTTAGATAAGAGGACGCAGAGTTACAAAGAGATTCAGTGGGAAAGTCAAAGCGATTGTTCGTAATAATGTGTCCGCTCTGAACGATGTCAGGAGATGTTCTGAGAAATGAGATGATGAGAAATATCAAAGCGCTCGGGTGCTTTTTATAGTCATGCTAATGTTGCAGTGTTTGGGTGAGAGCATAAAAACAGAAGATTGTCTTTGGAGACGGTTTGCTTCTAACATGAAAACATCTGCAACAGCTCACAGACTCATGAGTTTTCTGTTTTAATCTCAGACGAACACTGCAGCCTTGTTGAGATTTTTTAGAGCAATTTGGTAAAAAGGATTCAGTTATCCTTGTTATGGTTCTGCCTCTTTTCATCACGTATGGAATTTGTTTAAAATGTCTAGATGATTATAAAACTGCCTTTTTATGTCAAACACAACTTCAGCTTTCATGTCTTCTTTCTGCAGGAAATAAGTTAAACCAATGCAGTGGCATGAGAAGAACACTACGACAAGACTAAACTGCACCACGACTTCAACGGGAGCTTTGTATTTCTATCGCAAGCAGTTACCATTAATATTACATCATGATGATAGAAGATCAGCTCAAAGTGCGTAGATAGAGAAAACGTGACTCTAGATTCTCTCTGCGAGTCTTAAATGACCCAACAGGCTGTGATATCAATTAAAACCCTCTGCCATATTCCTGATTTTCACCGATCTCATTATATTATCATATATTAATTTTCCGTTCATCAGACTATGTCAATTAAATGTAACTTTACTTTCTCACCTCCAGAAGTGAGAATAATTTAGATAAAATAGATTGGGGTCAGATCTTGTAATGCGGCGGTGAGAAAAGTAACTCTGTCGGAAAAAGACAAATAGAAAAATTATTTCAGAGAGTTTAAGCTGTTTAAACATGATGATGTAAGTCAATAATCTTCACCTTCACGTTGATCCAACTACGACACTAGGACGAAGCATGAATCTAAATGCACCAATCAGACGGAATATGAAAACGATTCATCGTTTGCTCATGGGCATCAGGACGTTGAACCTCTACACATCCATTCTGTCAGTTTGATATATGTGTGGCTTGTGGCGTATGAATTCAATTAACATATAGTACTGTATACAGCTGCCATTTCTCTGTAAACAATACATCAACATGACAGTTCTATAACACATTTCAAACACGATCAGCTTTGATGATACCTATAGATCTATCCCAAATATACATTATCGCACAGCCATTTATGGTGTATGCAAAGGCAAGCAGGACTTCTTCTGCTATTGCTACTACATCTGTGCTTTGGACATTAATGATTCCTCAAATTGCGTGATATATCACAGATGTGTGCTTTTTTATTTAACTGACATAAAACGGTAGACAGTAGAAGCTGAGCCACATACAGAATATCAAACAGAGGGGGGGATTTTAAATCACTGTTAATTGCCTATTCTTTTAATTTGTTTGTGACATATTTCATTTTCTGAGTGAAAAATGATTTCTACGCCATATTTTAGTAACTAATGTAAAATGTTAGTTATTATGTTTATTAAGCGTATACTTAAAAATGTTTGGTTAAACTTTACAATAAGTTTTATCTGTTAACATTAGTTTATGCAATAGCTCACAATGAATGCCAATGAAGCATGTATTAATCTTGGTTAATATTAATCTCCATGCATGCTATTTATCTGTAACATTTTATGATGATATTCAGTCCACCATAATATAAATTATCATTGATCTACATTAATAAAGGGAATATAATAATAATAATAATAATAATAATAATAATAATAATAATAATAATAATAATAATAATGCATTCACTTTGTTTATATATATATATATATATATATATATATATATATATATATATATATATATATATATATATATATATATATATATATATATATATATAAGTATTATTATTATTATTATTATTATTATTATTATTATTATTATTATTATTATTATTATATTCCCTTAATTAGGAACTTTCAGAGAAAGGCAATATCTGATTTGTCAGAACGTTACAGTACATTTGTAGGTATATAGCCGTGTTGTTTTAGTGTCATTGGAATACCATTATGGTTTTTATTAATATTTTAAATCAATTTTTATTTTCTCTTTTAATTTTAGTAAACATTTTAGTAATGTTGTCATTAATTCATTTATTTACAGTTTTAATTATTTTAGTACACCAAGTTAAATTAAATTAAATGTTTATTTCAGATATTATTTATTTATTTATTTGTTTTATTTTTTTGCTTATTTATAACAACCCTGATATTAGGAAAATTGTTTTATTCTATATTACAGCATTATTATATGAACAGGGAGACCAGGAAGACATTAAATTTGATGCATTACAACAGTTTCAACTTTGATTTCCAAATGCTAAATTAATCGTACCTTTGTAGCCTCTATAATCATTTTTTTGGGGGCAAAAAATAGTGTATTACACAGATATTAAGACATTTTTGTCTTCAAAATAGTAAAACTGCTTGTTTTGTTGCTCTTTTGTTTCAAAACCACAAAATCCATACTCCTATCTAATCAAGTATAAATATTTTATAAGGCTCTTGTATACGCCGTTCACCGAAGCACCTCACTGCACAGGGTGATGATGTCTTCATGTTGGTCCAAGCAAATTTTACACACAAATTGGCTATAAAGGAGAATGCTTCTTTTGGACCCAAGTGGGCCATCTGTAATATGAAAGCGTTTCCTCCTCAGGCATTTTCTGAAATTACTATAAGATGAACAAAATGACTAAAGCGATGAAGTGCCGAAGATTAGCTTAGCTCAGCACAGAGACTGAATAAGAGGTTATGATATGGAGGGAAAAGAGACTTCTGGGATACCAGGTCGGTCATGCAAGCTGAAGCATATTCTGAGTATTACTTAAAAGGCCACAGGAGCGACGGGGGTCACGTATTGTTATTTCATGCTAAGTGACCCCAGCGTTCATTTGGAAGACATAGGGAGCTTTACCATCTGGTGAGGCCAACTGTTCTCCTCTACAAGAAGGTGAAATCGTAGGTAGATTTTGGCAAGCGCTCCAGCTTGGCTTTGAGCCTCTCAAGTGATTATCGCCTCTTGAATTCACCAAACGGTAGTGCCACTTTAGCACATGGTATTTCAGCGAAACCCCTACATCTTATTCACGAACCACCCGCAATCCAGCTTAAGTATGTGCTAAATGTGTTGCAGGAATGCTATCATCTTTTTCAATGCAAAAGAGGCTTAGTATAGAATGTGATAAACATGCAAAAGCATTAAAAAAGATACTCAAAGGTCATTGTTACTTAAATAATAGGTTCAGATTTTTACATTTTTTTCTCACCCTTATGTCATTCCCAAGCATGTATAACCAATTTTCACATATAACAAAGATGATTTACATTCATTATATGGAGAATCATTTCAGTTTACCTTGCATAAGAATGAAAAAAAAAGTAAATAGTAACACTTTCAATTCATAAAAAAAATAAAAAAAAATAAAAAAAAATAAAAGTCACCATGAAATCAAAATTGATCATTTTTACTCTATTTGGTGTTATTGTGGTTGATTAGCCACTAAAATCCAACTCTGTCATTTACAGAAGAAAGGACTTTTAGCCGTCCAATCAAATCAAATCCAACAGAAAAATAAATCACTTCCCAACCCTTTTCTTTTTCTTTGTCTTTTTCTTTTTTTTTTTTTACTCTTTATTATGTTATAACACAGTATTAAATTGAGTTTTGAATTTCATGTCAGGTTGACTTCAAGAACTTGTGTTACAATTACCAAAATAAGGAGGTCATTTAATCATCTACGCCTCCTTGAATAAACACAGCAGCTCTTTTGCCAAGATATGCATAAACAAGAAGGTGTCCTGTAAGTAATTAACAGAAAAATACCCGTCTTTCCCATTGTAATTATTGATGACCTTATGATGAGTACTTGAAATGCATGGCTGACTTCATCAGCAATGTGAGAAGCGAGGCTCTCTTTGCGTAATGGGGGACCTCAACATGGGTTTCTAAACTTTTGTTTTTATTATTATTATTATTATTATTATTATTATTATTATTATTATTATTATTATAATTATAATAATAATAATTATTATTATTATTATTATTATTATTATTATTATTATTATTATTATTATTATTATTATTATTATTATATAATCTTTTTGTTACTAGATTAGGTGGGTGTCCTCTCGGGGTAGAATCTGGGTCATGCTGGGTGTATCCTTGATGGGTGGTGCACTTAAGCAGAAGAGCAAGACTGATTGAGTCATTACCTGCTACATGACATATTCAAGTCAGATAATGTCTCAGGCTGAAAGCCTCTCAAGGACTGCAATCAGAGATGGTATAAGACTCAAAAAGACATGTGATACATGTCCACAGGTATGGACTGTATGTTGTCTGGTTAGTTTCTTCTTCTTCTTCTTCTTCTTCTTCTTCTTCTTCTTCTTCTTCTTCTTCTTCTTCTTCTTTTTCTTCTTCTTCTTCTTCTTTTGTAGTATGGCACTATTTCAGCCCTGTTACCCTCTCATAATTTACATATAATTTTGGGAGTCAATTTAGAATGCTTCTAAAAATATTATCATGATGATTTGTAGCAATTTCTTCATCAAAAACCTGAAGAAGGATATAGAGGAAGTAGTAAAACTTTTGTTGTCTGAGTTTTTAGGTTGGTTTGTACTGGCCAAAATCCCCAAAAAATAAGTTTCAAAGTTTAATGATCCACCAGGCAAAAGCTGTTATTAAAATATAATAATAATAATAATAATAATAATAATAATAATAATAATAATAATAATAATAATAATAATTATTATTATTATTATTATTATTATTATTATTATTATTATTATTGAATTTAAATAATCTGTTAAGTTTAAGGGGCCACCAGGCAAAAGCTGTGATTGAAAAAAAAAAAAAAAAAAAAAAAAAAAAAAAAAAAAAAACAAACAAACAAAAAAAAAAAACTACATAATTATAATAATTTATTTTAATTAATTAGTTATGTTTAATGGTCCACCAGGCAAAAACTGTGATTGAAAATAAATAAATAAATAAATAAATAAATAAATAAATAAATAAATAAATAATGAATTTAATTAATTAGTTACTACCTTTGAATGGTAGTGTATGTGAGGAAGCCAGTATTAACAAAATGTTTAAATTCTGATTTGTACATTCAGAGCAGCAGTCTATTGGTCACAGACTGATCTTTGAACATTATTTTGCTTGGCAACCATAAACAGCCTAGTTTTAGGCTAATGAATATTACATGGTGGAAGAACAGTTTATTATGATGTTTACTCTTTAACACTGGTCTCTTCCATCATACTGCATTTGCGTCATGTCTAACAGCCATTAACCGTGGTAAAATCATTACAGAATGCCTCTTGGCTTATTGGTTTATTCAGTAACGTAAACATACACTCAAATGAATGATGGTTTCCATATGTGAGATTACATGTGACAGAGAACATATGAAGAGAAGAATCTCATAACCTACATTTATTTTCGTGCTGCATTTCTTGTCGCCACCGTCTCTGGCTGAAGCAATGGGTGCTGCTCTTATTGCAAGACTATTAAAGAGAATTACATCCGCTGCTTTAATCTGTTGTGTTTCCACACATACTCTAAGGGGGCTTTTTAACTGGGTTACCACAGAAGGTGCTGTCAGATTAACCACACGGAGAAAAAATAAATAAATAAAAGTACTATTTTGACTGGTCATACTTCTGGCAGGGAATTTGATCGCATCTGACAACCTGTTTTGAATAATTCTATTACGAGATGATAAAGAGAAGGCGATGCTTAGATCAAGTCACGTCAGAGCAGCACAGATCTCACTGTACAGCACTAGCTAGCTAAAGCTGAACATGCTTTTGATAGCCATGTTCTTTAATGAGGTAAAACCACGTGGCGCAGCTGTTTTGGAGCAGCAATCCGAGCTTCTCCGATTTAATCAAGATGTTTTATTTGATAAGAAAAGCTATTTTAATGCCCTCTGCATTTCAGCTACCTAAACCATTTGTCAGCCAAAGCTAGGGATATAGAGAGAGAGAGCTGTTTGAAAAGTGAAAACCTGTACTTTGCAGGGTTTAAAGCTTCTCCTGGGTCAGAAGGGGTGTTATTAAGAGATCTGCCTTTCTTTAAACGTTTTTGTAGAAATAGAGGTTTTATGCAAGTTATACAGTACAGAAATGTCAGATGAGGCTCACTGCATTTGGGTTATTCAAAGAGCCCTTGCTACCTGTACTTTGTGGCAGAATACCAAATAACACAGGCAGATTTAGTCACAAACCCAACCTGAGAGCATTGCATTATTAATGATTATAGTGTACTTTAAATCATGACTCATTTGATATGGAAGAACTGCCAAAGCTGTCAGCTCTGCTTTGTTAACTTAGTGAGAAGTATTTAGGAATGAGTAGAACGATTATTAGTTTTGGTTACAGTGTTAGTGATTTGAACAAACCCCTAAGTATTAATCTGCTGCTACTTCCCCTGTGAATATGAAGTGTGCTTAAATGTGTTGAACTTCAAATCTCATTAGTATATGTTAAAGCACTGTACTTGCAGATTCTATAATATTAATGCAATAAAAGGACAATTAACACTTTCATGACTTTGTTTCTTAAACATTAATGGCAAATTAATTTACTTTAAAGAGCAGTAGAAGTACACTTATTTTAAAGGTGACTAAGCACACAAAGTATTTGATTAACTTTTGACTGTTGTTTGATATATTAATAAGAAAGTTTTATTTTAAATGCACCAAATATCATCTTCACAATTTCACAAATGTGTAAAATTGAGTATATGCATATACATTACATACAATTCAATATAAATGTCATCAAAGTCTATTTTAGTCCATAAATGTGTGTTAATATTTGGCAGCACACTTTTGCTATATTTCAAAGACCACAGATGTAATTATGAAATTTAATCTAAAGTCCTAAGTGGGTCAAAGTTCTGCTAATTACCTTATATACTGTACATTGGATTTGCAATTCAGTTTCTGAATTATTATGATTATTATTCATCTTGTACCTTTTGAAAGGTATTACAATCATGCAGTGAACTAAGTAGCTTTGCATGTAAATATATACAGTTTATTTTGTGGATATTCTCTGAATATGGTAATTTGGTATGGTAACCTTTTTTTTTTTTTGGACATTTGCAGGTTTTAAGAAACAAGAAATTGGTTATTTCTGTCGTGAGTTATATTGAAGATGCAGATTGCCATTGTTAACAGTGTAAAAAACATGGACTGTCATTCCACGTCGATACGAGATATTTAGTGTACATAAAGCTATAAATATTAGATTTTTAACACTGATGAGTTTATTGGATACATCTGTTGCGGATCTGGAGGTGGATACAGAATGCCAAGAAATATTTTCAGTCACCCACACAGGACAATGACAAATACTAGCACGTCTAAAGTATTGATCCTCAACCCACTTCTGCGGGTTGGATTATGGAGAGTGCTGCATGTGACGTAAAACAAGCGTTTCTGATTCAGAATTTGAATTTAATATTTTCATGTGCTAGAGGGACACTTGCACATGAATAGGAAACATTTGCTGTCTGTTTATGATACATTTTATAGTGATATTTTAGTGATCTTTTATGGATTGAACGTGTGAAATGACCCTTCGCTAAAGCTTTACCACCCTGAATTAATTTTGTATTCTCCCACAAGATTTACATAACGTCTTTTGAATGAATTGAATATTGCGGTGATCATTTTATTATAATCACTTTGACACTTTTGCTACAGATGCTTTATGTTGTACACTCTTCATATCACAGTCCTTCAGAGATCACAGGGAATTTCCTCACAATTGCTGTTTGCGGCAAAATCTGAGGCTAGTTAAATTTAAGACCAGGCATTAAATCGAGCTGCACACGTTTGTGAATGGTGAGATATTTTCCTAAATAAAATGATCCTGGCAAAATAATTGCATGAAAATTAATTACGTCAGTTCCGTCTCTGTCATCTCAGTGAACTTGTTTGAGGCTTTGCACATGTGCAGTAAAGCAAATGTAACACTTTTTGGAAACTTTTGGAAGACTTAAACTCTAGTGTGGACGATGAATATATTCTTTTTTTTTTCTTTATCTGATGTTTAGGTTATTTTATTCTCTCTCTCTCTCTCTCTCTCTCTCTCTCTCTCTCTCTCTCTCTCTCTCTCTCTCTCTCTCTCTGCTTCATTTCAAACACCACATCATGTTTAATGTAATATCTATCAGGATGTTACCCCAGAATGAAATTAATTTTTTTGTGACATAAATAAATGGGAGACAATTGCTCAGCAGTTGTTTTTTTTTTTTTTTTTTTTTTTTTTTTTTCGTTTGTTATTTTGTTTTATTTATTTATTTATTTATTTATTTATTTTTTTACGTTTTTTCTCAAACTGCTTTCGTTATCATTATTTCAAACACAAGTGCTCTTTACACCTCGCGTTCAGTTGCACTAAAACAACCCAAATTGTTGCCTTGCAACCCAGTTCTATCAAATTTTAAAAGTTTAACATTTCAAAGCCCCTCTTAAAATGTCAGGTCACCACCCTGACTCCACGAAACCCTCTTTGTGTGAATGTTCTGCTAGTGCTGCAACCTTGTTCAAGCGTTTCAAGCCATTCGGGACTCTGTAGTTGTCATGCCAATGCAGAGATATCCAGACAGTGCTTCCTGCGACAGGATGGTTTGTGGGAGGTTCCACTTGCAGCATCCAGTTATGGGCTTGTCCTCAGAAAGGAAAAAGGGTGATTTATTCCTGTATGCACTGGCAAACAGGGCCGGTTTGTGGGCTGGTTGGGTTCAATAGATCTTTTCTGCTACATCTGCTGTGAATCAAGGGTAATTTTGCTCTTGTTGCCATGGGGACAGTTTAGAAGGTAACCCACTTTTGTTCCTGTTTCCTACATAAAGTTATGCCTACATTAGACCTAAAAGTGAGAATTACGCAGGCTGTAAATATGGTGCACTCAACATGTGCTTGTTGTCCTTCAGAATTAATTAGTAGTAGGAGCAATCCACAAGCACTTGTTACCATTAGCTGCATCAAAAGGCCCAGCATATCTCAATGGTTAATATAGAGAATGGTCTACTAACACACTGTGGCTATTTGAAATGTAGTTTTTGTACTTTTTATAATGGCTTAGCGGTGTGACATTATATACTTTGAAACACCAATAAATGTGTCAGTTGGTTGAGATTCTGCTATATTATTTTATACTGCATGCACATATATACAGTCCAGTAAGTACTATTGTTTCTCATTCTAACAAGAAAGAGTGTCAAGGAAACATGGAGAAATGTGAAAATACAGAGTGGACGTGTTGCAAACAGGATCAGAATTACAATCTTCATCTATAGAAGACAAAACAGTCAAACAAATCCCATAAACTTGCGTTGGAGGAAGGACCTTGGCCATATCAAGACACCAGAATATCACAGAGAATTTAGACTTGGCGTAGCAGCAAGCACCACTTCCATTTTTAGAAAATTAGTGTTTGTTTTAGTCTTTTCCCCCAACATATTCTATATTTTGGCTTGCATTTGTCTAGCTTTAAACAGGGAAAATGAAAATACATTAAAATATATATGTTCAAATTATATATTTTTATTTAGTCCAAGCAAAACAAATTATGCTACACAAAAACCCATTTACTAGTAAGACTAGGGGGTTGGGGTGGGGGATATTATTGTTAAAATGATAAACATATTTAATGTATAAACTTGATGCATTTAAGTTGTTTGTAATAAATATACATATATGTCATTGCTGGTTTATTGATGGTGTGTTGTTCATGGTTGGTTTTAATAAATACATATTAAACAAAATTATAGCAGTGACTGAAGTTTTTTTTTTTTTTTTTTTTTTTTTTTTTTTTTTTTTTTTTATATATAAATATATTTTTAGGCCTCATTAATATTGTACATGTAGATTACTGTTGGCTTTAAATACATTACATAATAAGTAATCATACTATACATATAATATCAGTGACTTACACATAACATAGATGTAAAGTACATTTATAAATAATGAACATAAAACATAGTATTAGTGGTGTAGAGAACATACAGTATAGAGTATGTAGCTTATTGTTTGTATTAATATAATTAATGCTTAATATATGAAACTGGGATTTTACTTGGTTTTGATAAATAATCTAATGCACAAAAACAGTATAGCATTGTAGTATGTGAATTTACCTTGAACCTGAATGAAGGGCATACGGAAGAGCAGAAAAGGCCTATCGAGCGCTTTGAAAGTGCCTGTGTTCATGAACTGTCATTATCTGTTATTAACTAAAATAGCTGTCTTCCACACAATTCCGTTTGAAGGTCAGTATGCATTTCTAGCATCAGACTGATAGCATATGAAACCTCCTTTAGAATCAGGGCATCATATCCTTGCAGAACTGGAATGGCCTTTAGTCAATTATAAAGTTCTGACTCTGCACGTCATCTACCTGTTGCTCTATTTGGACTGAAAGCAGTCAACCCACCTGTATAACTCTCATACCTCTAAGAGATGAGACCAGAGCTATTCTGTGAGATTTTACTGATGAGACTGTGGTGCCTGGGACTGTTGTGAGCACACCTGTGGTGGATTTAGAAAGCTATTCTCAACAGGGCAGTCTTGAATAATCGCAGATGTAATTCCCATTAGGCTAGAATTTCTTTGAATGCTTTTGATCTCATTTGAGAGGATGGGAGTACAACACCTGTTTGGTAATGCTGCAATGCTTTTGTACAGTATATAATAAATAAATAATAATAAATAATACCAGGTAAAATTGACCATAGGATGATGCAAAATGAATTTTGATTTGATTTGATTTGATTTGCCTTTATTGTCTCCTGACGGAGAAATTTGTTTTGGGCATTTGGGATAACAGATACACACAATATACATATAACACTACATACTTCCCCTACACATAATTTACCACCAACCAACACCCCTTATTTGTTCTTATTCAATATTTTAATAGAAAGTGGTACAAATGAAAATTTAAACCTATTCAGTCTACAGTTTGGTAACCTGTACCTTCTACCTGATTACCAAACTGTAGACTGAAGAGGTTTAAATTTTCAATTTTCACATGAAAAAAAGAGACTGCAAATAGGAACATCTGCGAGCGTTATGCAACCATGGACAACTACTGTAAATTGACAAAGCTCAAAGCTAGTGTTTATTTATGCAAATAGAACAACATATCAGCAAGGTCTATCACAGAATGATAGTAAGGCAATAGTAATAAGAAAATGATCATCACCTGATGAGTGAAATTTGAGTTACTGTAATACTGACATTAATTAGTTAATTGAAACAATTTGTCAGACATCTTACTTGCTATAATAAAATTGCAATTTATTTACATATCCCTTATGTTTGCCTGTTCAGAAAGAAAGTTTGCTTTTTTGTATTGTTTCCATTGATTTCCTTTTTATCTGGCTGGCGTATTTCTTCTCTCTTGTACCTTCAAGGCAAGCTTCTCCACTGACTATTCTTCTTTCCCATTCAATACGTTATGACTTCAACATTTTAAACAAACCAGAGCTAAAAGTTAGTGTTCCTCAGATTGAGAGCCCCAGAACCATCTTTTGGGTGCTTCATGAAGATGCCTTACATATCAATTTTCAGTGGAGTTGAGAATATTTCAATCACCTTAAAACCTTCCCTTTGACCCATACATGTATGTTATTGTAGAAACTGCTATGGAGTTCTTGCAGGATTGTATGGGTTCCATTATAGAATTTCCTAAAAGAACTGGAGGTCCTCCAGAAGGTTCCACCAATGTGCAATCTGAGGATGTTTTTGTTCTTTAAAGATAGTGCTCTATGATCAAGGCTACTTTGCACAACCCACATTTTCTGGAGCTTTTCATTCACTAGCAGTTCTCGGCTGAATGACTGACATCACAGTGTTCAATAGTAACCCTACTGAAGCGATTACATGGCTCTTAACATTCACACATTTAGCTATGTGATACATGAATGATATTTTATCCACTATACTGATACCGCAGCAGCTCAGTGAACACATACCGTGTTTAACCAAGCAAGTGAAATGATATAACCATTTCAGGTAATCTGGCGAGGCATTGATGATATACAGTAATCAATTTGGGCTAAAATAGGCTAAAATGCTTATGTCCTGATCGTATTGACAGCTTTTCTTTAGACACATCTGTAGTACTTTATTAGATACTTGCACAAAACTGCTGCATGTTAGTTTAGTGGTGATATTATAAGATGAATGGATTTGCATCTGTTGTAGGCTTGTTAGTGATGTTTGCTAGGTAGACATACTTAAACTTGGCATGCATTGTGCGTTCTCATCTCCTGGTTATTGGCAATAACCTGACGTGTGTGCCATAGTGTATGTTTCTTCGTTAAGAAAATATCTGCTGAGAATGTGCATGTAAATGTTTGAGGATCGTTTAAGAATAAGAGGCGAAACCGCACTTCCAGTGGTGTTTATTGGGAAAGTGTGTGATTTTTATTAAATGCTTAAGGGGGGTACATCAATGAATAAAACATTATGATGAGTTTCCCTCAGGGGATTATGGAAATGGAAATGTAATAAGTATAGAGTGCCAGGATGAAATATTCGGTGTCTATCATGAATGAGGTTTGTGTTGAGGGTGTTGTTCAGAAAGACTCTATATGTTGCCTGATGCTGATAAACGGCTGTGCTCATTGCTGCCTCACACTGTTTGATGATTGAATACATGCCTCTTGGCAGAAATTACAAACAACCCACGAATTCAGAACATGTTTATAATAATCATACATTGCTCTCGATGTTAGGAAGTATATGTAATTGCAGCAAAGACAAAAAAGCTTAGTCAAGTAAATGGATTTCTTCCTTTACGAAATGATGCAGTGCACCAATAGGTCATTTTATTTATTTTTTTCTGGCTAAGTGTTTCATTGCTTTATATTGGATTAGAATAATTTATTTTAGACCTGCATATAAAGCTCAAAGTAAGTGAATGCATACACTTCTACTGTCACTAAACAAGCTTCATTTCACACGTTGTTGGTTCTGAAATGCATCAGAACGCAATGTATAATGCAGTGCAATTGTATTCTCAGCCAGAAGGGGCACTGTATCATACATTAGATAAACTGTGTACAATCTGAAAAATTTTGCAATTTCGCTTATGGCAAAGATAATTTAAAGAAAAGTAAATTCACATTCAGTTTCTAAAAATAATTTCCGGTCGAAAACAGGATGCAGAATTTCAATAAATGTTACATCAAACATTGAGTAACTAGAGTAGTTCAAGAAGCACTATATGTTGTGCTCCTATTCCCAGCCATAGTATTTAATACAATATTGGCTCTTCACATCGTGACAGCAACACTTGGGAGTTGCTGTCATGATGTTGAAATTAATTAAAGTTATAAAAAGGAGTTTAATCTATTGGAACATGATCAGAAACATATTTGCTTAACATATTTTGTATGCACAAAAGGTAAAATTAACTTCCCCATAAGCAGACAGTATACAGTACACCCAATTGTCTTCTCATTGAATAGAAGTGCCATCTATCGTGCTACAAAGGAAGCAAAGAAATGAAAACAAGTCGGACCTAATAACGAGACTCCTATCGAGGTGGTTTTAATTAATTTCATTTCATACTGGGTGCAATCACAGTTATCAAAGGCTTCCAGTTCTCCAGCCCTGAGAACAATTAGAGAATTGTAGTCTGTCAAACAGAATGGCTCAGTGGTGATTGTGTGATAAATCGCAATGGACTTCAGGTCTATGAGAGGCCACGACGTGTCCTGTTCATTGCAGGACTGATTTTAAAGGCCAACAGGGTTAAGAACCGTTAATATTGAATTAACTCCGTCTGATCACCAATAACTGTCATGCTAAATACAATTCAACCTTATTTTTGCATAAAACCTCACAGAGTTAAGATGCGTGGCTGTATTGGTCTCTATTCAATCGTCAAGCTGGAAGCCTTAAATAAAGCCCAGCCGAACCATCATGGCATTCCTAATAGATCCCTATGGCCCATAATGCCATTTTAATTAACCTTTTCCGCTGTTCTAATGCGCGGCCAATTATTCACGTGGATGACGAGGTGCAGTCCATCATTTGGAACGTAAAATGTGTGACGTGACAAACACTAGCTTATTGGAACGCGTGGGGTCGGGCTGGTCTGCCGCCTATTTTTATGTTTCACTTTGATGGGATGGAGTTCATCATAGGAAAATACTGCAGAGAAATAACTCATGAACCCCATTAGCTGACGCTGTATTATGCATGGAGCTCCGTGCAGACTATGATAAAGTCTCTTGTTGGAAATTACTTTTGATAAAGGTCATACGGTTAAACACTCGCCCGATGCCTAGCATATATTCAATTTGCTAGGATGTTGGTGTGCTTTGAAAAAGCTGTTTTAGGTGGAGATCAGACTTTAAAGAAATGCATGTAATCTGTCACTTTTCACAAAAAAATGAATAGGGCTTAGCGTTCGTTCTTATTTAATTGTAATAAGGACATAACAGTCAGAAGACTTTTTTTAATGGTATATTGTTCAAAAGATTTTGGTTAATGTTTAGTATTTATTTGTATATTTATTTATTAATTATTATTATTAATAATAATAATAATAATAATAATAATAATAATAATAATAATAATAATAATAATCATCATCATTATTATTATTATTATTATTATTAGTAGTAGTAGTAGTAGTAGTATATCTAATAACTTGCTTCTTTTCTCCTCTGCTGTTTTTCCTCTCTGGTTAATGCAATTCCACCACTTTCTTGTATATTACAGCTACATGTTGACACCCAATCAGTGTCCAGTGGATTTAATCAATTATCACCTTACCTTATTTTCTTGTTGAATATCCTGTTTCACTCCAAAATACATCAGATTATGGAGGTGCAAATGCAAACAGCATTTCATTGTGACTTTGATTAGAGCAGTGCTGTCTAATCCTGCTCCTGGAGGACCACTATCCTGCAGAGTTTAGCTTTAAATGCTAAATAAACACACCTGAA
>NC_039268.1:21353769-21388769 GCF_003368295.1 Carassius auratus
ATATGATTGGAACCTGCATCTCTGACAGAATATCTTAAGCACATGAGTTACTCTCCAGCTTTCTGTATGTTATGTTGAGAAATGGTTTGTAAAAGCCATCAGTATGGGTTATCTTTCAGACAGAGGCTTTGCTGTGTCTGTTCTCCAGAGATCATTCATATATCTCTATGTTGTTTTCTTCGTTCTGAATTATTCTCTTATTACTTATATCTGATGGATCTGACTAGAATTTTTACTCTCCTGCCCGCGTATGTCTATATACTCTCCGAGGCCTGTGATAAAGCGCAGTGGGTGAAGTTAGATGGATCAGGCTGAGATGCTGCTTCAGAGACAATGAGGTCACGCTGACCTCCTCACTACTGACTCTTTCTACTTTCTTTATCGCTTCTGTCTGGTTATATTTACATTATTGTTTCAGACATCAGAGACTCAACCTTGGTTTCAGACAGAAGACTAAATCTCATGTGTTCCCATGGGAACTGAAGGCTGAACACATGGCCTGATGAATCCTCATCCACCTTCTCTCTGTTACTCATCTGATTAAGTGATAGATTGTCATACTGCTGTGTAACTTTTTAAGTTAAGAGACATGTTATGAGTTGAAACATTGTTTTGTTGTTTTGAGAGATTCGTGAGTTTAAGTAATGAAATGCATTAGCATCTAGAGATTTAAATTATTATTATTATTCCTCAAAGTTCAACATAGCATTACTGTTCAAGTCTAGAAAATGCACATTAGCACAGTCTATTTGCTCCAGAACAGATGTCACATGACAGCTAGTGAGTTTCTAAATTTACCTTTTACAGCATTCCCATGAGCTGTGATCTCATGAATGCAAAAAAAACCTTCATAGCCAGATGTGCTTTGTGTGATGTGCTGATGTCGATGTGACATTTTCACTGCTGCATTTGTCATTCATTTCCAAACTATTGCATGTCCACGAATGAATGCTGTCAGTCCAGCTGTCTGACATTAATTCAGCAGTCATTTATTTCCTATTGTGTGTACTTCTTGATTATTCAAGAGTTTCACAAGCATAGAGACTTGCCACTACTTTTCTCAAGTGTAGCCATAGGTGATTTACAAATTTAATAATACAAAAAAAGCATTTAATTTAAAACTGACTAAAATAACCTTCCCTTAAGAGATTACAATTCCATTTCCAAGTGATTATACTTCCGTCTGTGTATCACTTTGATGTTGAGTTTGCTTTTATTTCTTTATTTATTTATGGAAAGGTAGTGCAATTATGACTAGTACTTTTTTCGGTTAGTATAGAGCATGTGCATGTTTAGCCTTGGGGTTGTGAATGTTTTTTTCCAGATTGTTCATTCCTAGATGGCAGGACATTTTCTCTGTGTTATTTGATTTGGGAATTTTGGATCAAAGGAATGTTAGAAAGCTTCTGGGAAGACAGATCTCTGAGAAAGGAAGTTAATTATCATACTTCTTCAATGCATGATTATAGGCCGAGTGCAAATCACTCTCTTAATTTTTGTCTTACATTATTGTCAGTTGAAGAACTCTTTATTCATTGTAAGTGTAACTTAAGAGCGTCGTTGAAGCTGTCAATTTCAAAGACCAATAGATTGTCTCTTGATTGTCTGCCCAACCCCAAATTGTGTGGAAATTATATGTTATCTAGCTGAGACGCTGAATTTTTTTTTTTTTTTTTTGAATATTGCTGAATATAGTGATAATTACAGGTCTAAAAAAAAACGAGTTTCAGAAATGTTAGATACTTTAAGCTGCACTGCAGTTACAGCTTATCGTAATGCTCTTATGGTTGGAAACAACATACTATTACAACATAACAGCCACATCTGTGCTGTACTGGAGTAGTCCACACATATATTATATCTCCATATAGAGAAACACTTGGTGCAATCATACATCATCTGGGTTGATGTATAAGCACTGTACTCGGGCCATTATACAACATGAAATATGGGTCTGTCATGATGTAAACTAGGCAGCTTAAAATCTGAGTCTGCTATAGGAGGATTAGGAGGAAAAGAGGTGCTCATTTAGTTCACACTCACCAAAATATATTTATATATAGAGTACAGACCAAAAGTTTGGACACACCTTCTCTTTATTTTTTTTCATGACTATGAAAATTGTAGAGTCACGAGGCGAGAGAAAAGGAGATGGAAGGATAAGGAGCGACAGAGACGAGAGAGGGGAGAGAGGAGAAAAAAAAAAAATTCCGGTTCCCAGACACGCTGCCGCTCGGCCCTCTACCAGCTGGGTGATCTCCTCCAAGTTGTCTGGCGGTGGCACGGGACGACTTCATAATCATTGGGAAGAAGGAGGCGGGAACAGGCGGACAATCAAATAAGACTTTAATAATAAAAACTGCCGTGCACAAACAAAACCAAAACACAAACTAAAATGCAGGCCTGGTCCTCTCTCGTCCTTCACTGTCGTCACTCCTGTTTTATATCCTTCCATCTCCTCCGTGGGACTCGAGACCGGTGGATCGAGCAGGTGTCGCTCATCTACAATCACTCCACCGTCCTCGCCCCATTTCCACGGCTCTCGGCCCCACCACACTCGTCACACTGAGCCCTGAGGCACACCATTAGTTAGAAGTTCGACTTGGACACCTCACCTCGCCAAGATACTTTGAAGGACCTATCTGATAGGTAAGACTCAATAAACTGAAGTGTGGTTCCTGAGATGCCCTTTGCCAGTAGGGTTAATAAGAGGATCTGGTGGTTAACACTGTCAAAAGCAGCAGACAGGTCTTGAAGATTTGGATTCCGCTGTTCCGTTGTTGTGTTTTTAATGCCACTTTCCTTACAATAATCACTGTGATAATCGAAAAGGTATTCATTTGTTTATTTTGCATCTTTGAGATAGAACTGGAAAAAAGCCAGAGGTTCTGTTAAGTAGTGTATAAATGAGCTGACATTATCAAACCAAAACACTTGACCATGGGAACATGTAAGTGGGGGGAGCATGTAAGAAACATTAGAAACTAAACTCTCTGAAGTAGAAAATCTTATAATTTCTACTTTCCTACATGCTCAGCATGTTGGACTGAGCATGTATTTCACCAGCTCTGTACTGCAATTCATTTATTGCTCTTTGGATTTAGATACACAAAAAACTAATTATGGTAATTGCCTTGAAGATGTAATTACAACACATTCAAAATTATATTATTCAATATAATAATTGGCTCTCTCTCTGTTTATAACATTCCAGATGGATTGAATCTAGCTTTTGTTGTATTTGTTGTTGTTGTTTTTTTCTGTTTTTTTTTTTTTTTTTTTTTTTTTTTTTTTTTTTTGGGTGGGGTGCACTAAAATAAGTATTTTTTGTCTGAAATATTGTTTAAAGTTTATATTTAAATCTCAAATAAAGATGGTTATTTGATAAACCACATACTAAATGAGTTTGTACTGAATTTATGGTTAAGTTCGACTCAATCCAATTCAAGTTTATGTGTATAGTGTGTTTAACAATACAAATCATTATAGAAAATTAAGTTTCTACAATATTTAGTAGTAGCTTATATGTGGTGACTGTCAGTTTAAGAAATCTTCAGAAAAATGTATACAATATATATATATATATATATATATATATATATATATATATATATATATATATATATATATATATATATATGCGTACACATACACACTTTTCATATTGGATCCAGAACACAAGAACATTGTGTCCACCAGATAGGCATTAAAGACTCTTTAAAAACACCATTCAGAGCCATTGATTTTCTGGGTAAATAGAGAACAGTGTCTATTTAACGTATCAAGGTTTCCTTTGCAGTACAACACTTACCGTTACCCACATGACTCTTTCTGTGTCAATCAAAGTCATTTTGTGCAAGTAAAAGCAGTGGTGATCATTCATAAGATGGATGTCACTGTATTCACTTACATTTTCTGAAGAAAAAAAAAAATCATAAAGAATTGTAAGTATTCTGCTTGTCAAAAGCTTTTGGTTGGGTTGTCAAATAAGGTATTTCTTCTAACCTTTTTTTTTTTTTTATCTTGGAAAACAAGTACTGTGTGTAAATGCACATACATATTGATTTTCAGATCAAATGATAACAATAATTTTTGTAAGGTAATAATTGACAAGTGGGTAGGTGGTCATTCACTGTTTGAACTCATCTTTTGTATCTGAACTGCTATCTGTATTGTTTTATATCTCTAAACATGCTGTGTTTCAACTTTTAACTAGTATCTCCCAGGAAATTTTAGGAGAAACATCTCAGAAAAGTTGATACTTCTATGAATCACATTTGAGCGCTCTATAGAGTCCCATGAGCAACCTTTTCCAATGGGTCATATCATTAACCTCCCTGTGTTTTCTATGAATGACACCACTGTTGGCAAATGGCAGTCCTATAATTGACTTTAGATATAGTTTCTATCTATTTAAGTGAAACCCAGAGTAATAGGTCACATAACCAGTATATGTTTAGACCTGACCTTCATGTGACATTAACGCCTGGCTTAATGATTGAATTGACGTCAAAGGACACAGTCTGAGACCTCATATCAAAATGAAATCTCAAAGCAGAATTAAGGGGCTTCGCAAAATTCATAAGCTTTCTTTTTTTTTTTTAATAAAGTTTCTGGAGAGCGTCAAGCAAAAGATTGTATCACCCCTGTTTCTCCATGAGCTGATCTTGAAAAAGGAGGTTTGGCTTTAGTTTAGGAGGTCATTAAAATTTGATCAGGCTTAGCAATGAAAACCAATGTCCATCAGTGTGCAGGATGTCAATTCTAAAACTGCCCTCACAAGGTCATGCTTCTAATAGATCCAGAGGTGATCTTCAGCTTGACCGAATCATTTAGCATACTTCTGATAAGGGTACAGTTGGTAACAAATATGATAGGGTGGCATGATTTAAATAATTATTATTATTATTATTATTATTATTATTAAGTAAAGTCACTCTTATTGTAAAGTTTGATATGTTTTATGCATTGATATGCATTTGCTCCACATTTATGTAACAATTGAGATATTAATAAGAAAACATTTTTGTGATTAATTTTTCATTGGACAAATATGGAATAAGACATCATTTGAATTCCAGGTTGAACAACAAATAAATGTATTCAGTAGTTCAACAAGAGCTACTCGATTTAATACCCAATAATATGCATCACGTTGTTCTCTACAACCCAACCTTTGACCCATCTGCATTTTCTAAAGGACATGCAAAAGCAAAGTCATGAAGTAGGCTGCCAAATAAATTAGCTAAAGAGGCTGTTTGCTTCGCTCAGTCAAGGTCTCTTATATTTAGCCTTCATTGACCTCTCGGTAATCTCCTGCTTTGAGTTCCTCAGTCAAGTATGAAATAGGGCCTGAAAAACATGTCTGTTGTACATTGCTGCCTGCATTGCCTTCATCTACATATAAATTGGAAGCATGTATATTAGACTCATAAATGCAGAGTTCACATGAGTTCAGAACAGTTGTCATCTCATCAGGGAGTTAAGAGTTGATTAGAAAGCCAGATTTCTGGCATTTTCAAAGCATAACTATTAGGATATATAGAGGATTTGGATGCAAGCGTTATGTTCAGAGAGCCTGATTGATTGCTGCTGGTCAAGAATGAGCAAAACAAATTATTTTATGGTGGTCAAGCTCAGGGGCAAAAGCTAAACATGGTACTGCATTGGCTCAGTTGCAGTACTGAGTATTTGATGCCATTAGCTAAACATTGTTTCATAATGTTCTTCTATTGTAATGTTATATGGTGAGTACATTTTGGCATAACGTACTGGCAAATTATTATTGTTATTTTTTTATGTATGAACAAAGCTATAAATAAATAAATAAATAAATAAATTAAGAAAACTATGTCTGTGCAATAAGATAAAACACTTTTGTATTCATGAAAACAAGTCCTAACTCGGTAAGGTGTCTTTTTTCAGTGTATATTGATAATATGGTCACTATTAGGCTTAATGTTGAGAATAGAGGTGTGCATATAACATATTTCAAAATGTAGCTAGTCATTGTACTTGTATAGTTTTGCTGCTGTTGGTTTCCATCCAAAATATAACCATTAGATGTGTTTTAGATGTCAAATTGCTACTAGATTTCAAAAATAATTCTAAACAAACAGCAAGTAACACATTGAATTATATGTGAAAAAATCAAAATAGAAATACCTGTGATAGATAGACATATATGTATATTTATATTAGGTCTAACTACTAAGATTTTGTTGGTTTGTTTGTTTTATTGGTAAATGTTCCAACATGAAAAGTCTTACTTTACCTTATTGGAAACACCCTCATATTGCATTTTGAGTTGATGATTTCTTGTAAACCCCATTATTGATTTTGTTTGACTTTTGATTTGGCTTATTACTTTCAATGTCACCCCGGCTGACGATCTCTAGTCTCGTGAAACTGATCTAGCTGTTAGTGAGCACTTTGCAATTGAAAGTCAATAAAGTATGCATGTTTGGTTTGCCAGACTGCAAGAGCGGCAGTCCACAGACGCTTCACTTGCTTTGCCGGTTGTGTTTTGTCATTGATCTAGAAGTTAATTGTAATCTGTCATGAATGTTTTTGTGGATGACGGATTCACTCAGCTGGCAGTTGCCGCTCTACACCAAGCTTTTGTCCGTGTCATGTCTCTCCCTTTAAGAAGAGTGGCGAAACTGTTGCAGGCAAGTGGAACTAATACCTTTATCTATTGTTGTTTGTTTCTGCTACAGCGGTTAAGTCAATACTGCTGTGAAGAACCTGCTAGACGTTGAGTGGAATTCAGGCCAGGCTTTGATAGCAACACTTCTACATACTTGGGTTTGCCGTGCCTTTTTTCCTTGGCGCACAACTCAATCGGTGACAGAACATGAGGGGACAGGACCTTCTAGCTTTCTTTTTTCCCCTCCTTCATTTCCTTCACGGTGTGGATTTGACGAAGGGAAACTAGCCTGTTATCGGAGAGGCCATGCATCCAGACATGGCGCCACATCCAATCTTTTCTCCGAGACAGGGGGTTTTATGGACTCTTCAAGGGGAGCCAAGGTCTTTCTTCCTCACTGCTCTTGCTGAAAGGTCTCTCTCTCTCTCTCTCTCTCTCTTTCTCTCTTCTTCCATTTCTTTTATAAAGAAGATGCTCTGCACCTGCAGGAGTGAGCGAGCCATTCTCTCTCTCTTTCTCTCTCTCTCTTGCTTGTTCTTTTAGAGTTTCACTGAGGTTGTATTCCTTTCTATTCACTCTTTATGTCTCACTGCTCTCCCTCTAAGTCTTTCTCTTTCTCCTTTTTTTTGTCTATCTTTTTTTGTCTTGTTCTGGACTGATGTCCTGTCAAAATAATAGAGTCTGAATCAATCCACTCACAATCTCAGGGGCCAGATAAAGGTTAGAGTCTGATACTGCTGAATACCCATCAACAGAGGAACCCTCTCATTGGCACCAATAATATATATGTGTATGTGTGTGTGTGTGTGTGTGTGTGTGTGTGTGTGTGTTTTAAAATGTTTTTTTTTTTTTTTTTTTCACCACCAAGGCTGTGTTTGATCAATTTATATTAAATATAAATAAAAAAAATAAAATAAAATAAAATAAAATAATAATTCAGCAAAGATATTCATCAAGCATTAAACTGATTGACAGTATAGACATTTTTATTGTTTACCTATTATATATATTTTTAATAAATGCATAATAATTAACCCTTAAAATATTAAGTATCAAAATAATTATATTAATGATTGAGTATCAGTAATACTTGTGCAGCAAATCAGCATAATAGAGTGATTTCTGAAGAATCATGTGCAACTGAAGACTGGAGTAATGATGCTGAAAATTCAGACATAAATTACATTTTAAAATATATTCAAATAGACCTTGGATCTCTCATCATTCTTGATATAACTGTGCTTATTTTATTGTATTTATTATTATTATTATAACAATTATAGAGTAAAGGGAGCATGCATGCGAAACATTTCAAGAAATTAATCAAATCCCAAATTAATAGTTTTTAGTGATGTACCAAAGTGAACAGTTCAGCACTGAACGCTGGAGATAGAGGTTGCTTCTGTTATTGCCAGTCTGTATTGTTGATGTGGTTGTAGGTCTTATACTATTTGTGGCCCGTACAAGCTTCCATCAAACCGCCTTCTAGGATTAACAAAGTTTATTGAAGAGGATTTAATATTAACACCAGTGTCACTCTTTACCCTGTGTCTGTTTCTCGCTCGCGCTCCTTCGCCTCTTTGTAAAGGTCAAGCACTGATGGATTATTATAAACTCCTCACTCTCATTATTGCTGTATTGCAATAATGCAGATATTGATAGTACTGTCGAGAGAAAGAGTGCACATTGCCTTTCAAAAAGCACATCAATCATGCGTGTAACGTAATAGCAGAGCAGAGTTTCCATCTCTGAAGACAAACACATAACCATGCATAAATGCAGATAGACCCGGGGCCGTAATGCTATAGACGTCATTAGTACCAGCATTCAACTTCAAGTCACATCATATCTCAATCTCTTGAATGAGATCATACCGCCTTTGGATCTAGAAAGACAGCAGTTATTTTTATCTTTTGCAACTCAATCACGGCCTGAAATTGGAACATTTATTTAACATAAAGTTGTATTGGAGAGCAACAGTGGGGTTCCCAGATGAATTAATTTGTACCACAACTTATTATTTTATTTACATATACATACATTACCATTCAAAAGTAAGATTTTTTTTTTTTTTTTTCTCACCAAGGCTGTATTTATTTGTTCAAAAATATTAAATATTATGGATGAGTTTTCCATTAAGTAATATATTTCAAACATCATTACTCCAGTCTTCAGTGTCACATGATCATTCAGAAATCATTCTAATATGCTGATTTGCTGCTCAAGAAAAAAAAAAAAAATCTGATTATTATCAATGCTGAAAAGAGTTGTGCTGCTTCTATTTATTTATTTATTTATTTATTTATTTATTTATTTATTTATCAATTTAATTATTTATTTTTTTGTATTTTTTTTGTGGAAACCATGCTACTTTTTTTCAATTATTTGCTGAATAGAATGTAAAAAAATACAGCATTTATTTGAAATAGAACTATATATATATATATATATATATATATATATATATATATATATATATATATATATATAAACAATCTGACCCTAAAATTTTAAATGGTAGTGCAAACGAGTCAAAACATTTATTTATAAAGTGTATAATTAATTTTTTATATATATTTTAATACATTTGTTAATAAAACATCCACTCATATATTTATAATGTAAATTAATATCTGGTCCATGGATTTGTAACGGTTTATTTTGAAATTCCTAAAGCAAAATAAATGGAAGAAGTACTTCAACATCACTGAAAAGGCGAGTGATCACCGTTGCGCTCTATACTTCGCCTAAACGTTAAACATCAAATAAATGGTCTACCATCCACATGAGCTAAAATGAAGATCAACAAACTAAATATTAGATGTTGCGGGCTCGCTCCATGACTTCGCTTTGCTCTACTAGCAGATATGTAGGCCAGAAGCGGGCTACCTATTGGTTCTTACCCTGTAATATCTAATTCACATGTTTTATCTCGAAGCACCCTCATGCTTGGAGATATTTGCAGCTGTTCCATAGAGAGACGAAGGCCATGTCAGACAGTGCAAGTCGGGCACTCTCAAACTATTCTGCAGAGTTTGAACTGCTTGTCTGCTTCTGTTTTGCACTGAAATAAAAAATGTAGGCATTAGTAGTAGACATGCAATCTCTGTAAGCAATAGCTGGAGTGCCCACTGTCTAGATCCCCCTAAGGGACCCCAGTGCACTTCTACTATCAGTGTGCTCGAGCTGTTTTTATCTCACTCAACCTTCTCTCTGTGCTTTACATTCTTCATCATATCACAGGCATGCTGTCCTGATACTCTATTATATTTTATCTGCTCTCTGAGTCAAGTATACAGAGAGCAAATATGTGTGTGTATGTGTGTGTGCGTTCGTGTGTTTGTGTGTGTGTGCTCTTGTTTTTGTGCCATATCAGGACACAACTCTGTATAATGACATGGGTATGACACAGGTATTACAAGGAGAGGGTGACTTATGAGGACATAACCCATGTCCCCATTTTTCAAAACGCGTATAAACCATACAGAATGAGTTTTTTTTGAGAAAGTAAAAATTCACAAAGTTTCCTGTGAGGGTTAGGGTTAGGTGTAGGGTTGGTCTAGGGCCATAGAATATACAGTTTGTAAAGTATAAATCCATTACGCCTATGGGATGAACACACTTTTCACAAAAACAAACGTGTGTGTGTGTGTGTAAGTAAAGCAGTTGTCCTGAGAGTTAGATGTAGTTAAACTAGTGGTATAGATGAATGCCATATAATATTGTGTATATAAATAGTCAGACAGACAGATCAATCATCTCACATTACCCATAAGTCTCAGTTCTCATTGAATGTGGCCATTGTCAAAAACCAACAAAATCACAGTAGGTTCCAAAGACCATTAACTGCTTTTTCATGGAGTCCAACCAATGAGGGGTGACAATTATTGTCTGCAGTCGGGGGTGTTTTCCTCTATTGGTTGGGCATTGATGCATGGCAGTAGGTTGTTAGACAAATGTGAGATGCTGTGCATCATCAGTGCTGATTCATTTATGAAGACTAGATTGATTTCACTCCACAGTAACTGTGTTTCTGAAAAAGAAACATGTCCTGCATTCGATTATGAATTCTCTCGGAGTTACTCACGACGGTCTAATCACATCTGATGAATAATGTAATCAGAAGTAAGAATGGAAGGGGAGGAGTTCTGCACTGTACTGTGAGTTAAATCACTGCTTGCACTGTTTAACCTCAATATGAGATATGGTAATTCAGGAACAATATCTCATCATGATATTATGACTTTGAATCTCCTGCGGTTGCTCATTGTTGCTCAAGGTTGCATAATTTACATCTCTGTCATTTTCAGAACGTCTGGAAATCTATATTACTATAATGAGATAATAAACATTATTTAAAGAGATGATACCTCACCACACCACAATAGATCTAACAAACTGATCTTTATACCACCGGCAATCCTTACATTTGCATGTACAGTATGACTCATTATACTCTGTAAAAACTCAACAGAACTGTACACACACACACACACACACACACACACACAATATATATATTATTGATACTTGATTTTCAACTGTCCCTCGTTGTTAATCCGTTTACTTGACTCTTAACCTTGACATACAATGGAATAACTGTACATCTTGTTAAAGAGAAAGAAAGCAGATAATTAAGGTTGAATCGATACGGACATAGTTTCAGGCCTCCCTCAGGCACTTCATCACACTGAAAGGCTCTGTCCCTGAGTGCATGTGATGAGGGTCTCGTGTCTGATAGCAGGTGCAACAGCCGTATTACTGCAGGCGCACCTGTTAAAGGTCCCCTAACTGATTGTCTTGGTGGGAGAAAAATCTAGAATAATCAGCAAGACTGAATATCTGGCTTCAGCCTTCAAGTCTTCAGCCTCAATCAAGTGTTGGTTCCCCAATGGGATCGTTGTGTTTGAAGGTCAGATTTCTTCAGCATAGCTTTGCAGAATGACTTACAAGACTGAAGTCTTGTGTATTTGCTGTCAGCCACGATGTACTAGGTAAAGTGTAATTGGCTGGTTCTGTGATCACTCTCAAGTAAACTGTTTTTGGACATGGTTCACCTCAAATGTAACTTTTCTGAAAAATGTACTTGCACTTACCCCATCCATATTGGGTTATAAGGTGAAAAAGTAATTTCATCTGAATGAAGAGAGAAATCTGCCAAAACTAGACAAATATGTGGGTGGATTTTGATGTGAGAAACTACTCACTGGAGGAAATGTTCATATAGATTATGGAATCATATTTTTGTCCAGAAGTGATAGTTTAAAGCTAAAAAGCCTTAATGATGGATTTGTTACAACACACAGTTTTCCTCTTTATAAAATATTAATTGATGGTCTGTAGTGATGTGGATTTCTTGTGGATTATTTTTTTTTTTATTTTTTTTTATTTTTTTCTTCAGCTTTTTGGATTCTCATTTTGATGGCACCCATTCACTACAGTATAGAGTGAGCATAGAAATGATGTAATGTACGTTTCCATTCAATTGTTTCTGTCAAGTACAGAAAAGAAAGAAAAAAATATTTTGAAACGGTAGCTTAGAAACACTGATGTCCCGTGTGCACTCTATTCTGCATTTTAAATTGCCTTATCTCAGGATCAGGGTGGGTTGTTTTTGACATTATAATTATGAAGTAGCATTTGTCATGCCAACTGTTTCAAAAACAACTACAGATAGAAATAATGTTGTGTTCACATCAATGCCAGGTTTGGGCTGCTGTGCAAATCCATTCCAGTTTGAATAAGTTTGCTTGCTTCAAACCAGCTTTTTGGATAGATTTGGAACAGATCCTCACTCATGTCGTTTTGCCATCTGGGTTGGCTTCTTTACTAGAGAGAGAGAGAGAAAGAGGGAGAGAGAGGGAGAGAGAGAGATAATGGAGGTGGATGGAATGATGCTTTCATTTCAGAGTTGTGATGTCTACTGAGATTTTAGTTGTTTATTCAACATGGTTATATTTTATTTATTAAAACTTCTCACTGACATAGAGGGTCATCATTATTTTTTATTATCATTAAAATCAGTTATTTTGCAAGAATGCATTGCTGGGTTAACATTTCCATCAGTCAGGTTTCAAGTGTCTTTTAGGAGCTTCAGTCGAATTGCCAAAGCTGCAGTACTGTATGTGCATTGGCACTGTTTTATTTATTTTTATTTTTTTATTTTTTTTCCCCGTGCATCAGATTAATATTTTGCATTTTAAAATATATTCAAATAATATATTTTAAAACATATTTGACTATATTACAGTTTTTCTGTGTTTTTGATCAAATGCATCCATGGATAGCATAAACAATCTTACCCACCACAATATATATATTTTTTAATTCCTTTTTTTTTTTTTACTACACTATTTATAGATTTACTTTTTTTTATTTTTATATAGATTTTATTTGAGTCCAGTTACTTAGGTCTGTTAATTGTAGCTACAAATAAAATAATAAAAATGTATTTTAAAAAGGTAAATTACTGGTAAATAGTATTATAATTGCAATACACTTATTGACCAGAAAAGCTGTTTTAATATAAATGACTATTATGCAAAAGTTTTATTTTTTTTATTTTTTTATTATTATGTATGATAGTGCAGTCTAGAAACGGCAACAAAAGGCATTTGGCAGACAATTAAATTTAATATTTTTAATAGTCCTCTTTAATGTGTTATAATAGAATACCTTTATTATTATTATTATTATTATTATTATTATTATTATTATTATTATTATTATTATTATTATTATTATTATTATTATTATTATTTCATTTTATTTATTTATTTTTATTTATTTTTTTATTTTTATTTTTTTTTTATTTTTTTTTTTTTTTATTTTTTTTTGTGATCTCTTCCCTTTCCTTTTAGGGTTGAGTTACAGATAGAGGTTTAGGGCTGTGAATGTTTAGTAAGAAACTTGATCTGTAAACAAAAGATGTTGATCCAGGAACATGTCCTAGTTGGCTACATCATGCCATCATGTCATGAGTGGGCACGTGAAGCTCCTGGCTTACATTTATTACGTTCGACATGCACAGGAACCTTTGATGTGTCATTTTATTCTTGCGTGTGGGGATTTTCATGTGTCCATCATGTTTGCAGGCTCTTTGTCCAATCACACTGAGCTCAAACCATTACTCAGACACATCCCCTGTCTGTCTCACTGCCGCCTGTCAAGTGCTATTCTTCTCAAACATGCTGCATGACAAAGCATGTCACCCCAACTCCAGCGCAATGACATCAGCAGGTCATGTCAGCGAGGCTTTAGAGAACTTCCATTGGATGTAGCAAAATGAGAAATTTAGCCTTGAAGGGTTAGTTCACTCAAAAATGGGAATTCTGTCATCGTTTACTCACCCTTATGTTCAAAGGTTCTTTGAACATTTTTTTTTTTTTCTTCTTCTTGGTTCAGACTATCAAAAAAGCGAAAATTGCACCAAAAAAAGCACTGAAATGCAGAATAAAATAAGCATTGTGAAGAGAAATAAATATGTATCGCTTATTAAAAGAAAAAGTTTCAAAATATCTGTGCTTAAAAACAACTTTATTTTACAGTAAATACAGTTTTGTCTCTTGCAGTAGCCTTCTTTTACTAGTTTTTGCAACTGTATGTGTCATCATTTTGATATTTTCCTTTGACAACAAAGGCTGACGTGAACACAAAGTGAAGAAGAAATCACTTTAAATTCAAGTGGTTTTCACGAGCTGTTTCACAAGAACAGTTTATTGAGCACCGTCCCCTCTTGTTCCACTCTTTAAAGTCAACCACGGACATGTGTCAATGTGAAGATCCTTACACCTTCCTGAGAGCTCTGTACAAAAATGGAAAATTGTGTCACTGGTGTTGGAAAGGTTAATCTCCATGGACAGCGAGAGGCCTTGCAAGGGCAGTCTGAAGATGGTCTTAAGGCTTTATGGAAGGCCATTTGTCATACTTTCTTTGGACAAGGCAAGTGGACTCCTTGATCCGGTGAAATTAACTGTCAACACAAATGCAGTGGTGGAAAGAAGATAAATAAAAAGTGGGAAATATATACTTCAGGTCACACTGAAAGTGCCGGGATAATGCTACTCTAAGAGTCTGTTTGCAGTGCAGATTAGTAACCTCTCAAAACCAATAAAGGACTGTCCCGCGCTTCACCTTTCATTGACAACTTTCTGTTTCTGCCAATTTTTTTGCCTTTGCCAATGTCTTGTAAGTGAGCTAGAGACTAACCGTAAGGTACAGTATATGCTGAGGTTAAATAGAGATTTTAGCAAGTGAATGCCATATTTTGGCAGAAATTAGATGGATACAGAATTTACGAGCAGGTCTAAATATGATCATACAATCTAGCTTGCTTGGTTCTGTGACAGGTGTAATGTAATGTATTTTCTTGTTAACATTCTGGACAGTCGTTGATGAAAATGGCTAAAAGTTTAGTTTTGTGTCCTAATCTAGTTCTTTCCTAGATTTGAACCCCCTGCTCCTTGCAAACAGTACATAAAATTATAATAATCCCCAACAAATCATGGGGCAATATTTAAGTTGATACCCAGATAACAGGGAACATTCTCAGAACTAAGGCTGGCTTTTCGGCAAGGTGTGTCTTCAATAATCTCCTCAAATACATTATTTATACATCATTCATGAAACATTTTTTTTTTCTTCTCCCTTGAACTGTTTTGTTTTGACCTTCTTCTAGCATATATATATATATAGTTTGTATTTATTTATTTTTTTTAAATGTTGCTATTTGTTAGAGAGAGAGAGAGAGAGAGAGAGAGAGAGAGAGAGAGAGAGAGAATCTTGTTTTGTTTGCTAATGTCCATTGTTTTTTTTTTGTTTGTTTTTTTTTTTTTTTTTTTTTTTTTTCTGAAACTATTTAGTCGGATATTAATTTAACATAAATATTTTATAAATAATAATAAAAAAAAATGACCATTCAGGAATAATGTTTTCATAACACACAATGTTAGCAAAATGTACTTTTATTAGCTGGGTATATAAGTTTTCTAATGAGGACTCTGCAGACATGTACAAGAATATTAGAACATATGTTGCAGTTTGTTGATTATTGAATTCATCGCATTATAGTGTTTTTCCCCTCTTCTTTCTCTCTCTCTCTCAAATGAATCTCCTGATCCATAGCACCTACTGTAATATACTAGCATTTGAGAGATATGTCAGGTCCATAAGACTGACAGCAGAGATATCCATCGATAAAAATAAGAAATTGGTTCTTCAAAATGTGTGTGAAGACAAGAAACTTAAGTTTAATATTTCAGGATCAAATACCGTAAATAGATTGAAAAAGATTAAATGTAACTTCAGAGATAAAACAGGAATGTGATCGAGCTTCTGAGATTCAGTTTTATTACGGTGATTTGCATTTTTGCTTTATCATCACTTTAAATTGCATCAGTAATCTGCAGCATGCATTGTGGCCTCAGTATTAAATTGCATTGTAGTGACGAATAATGTTTTAGTGGACTATATTGTCAGCCACTTTTCCCATAAATCAGGAACAAAGGCATTGGGCTTTATTTATGAAGGATGAGCAGAATGAAGTTTAGTGTAATTCGGTTATAAATCAATTCTTATTACCACTGCCTTGACCGTTTACGAAAGAATGGTTTTAATAATAATTTAGACCAAAAATTGTCCTTATGGATGAGGCTTGATGTGGCCCATCAGTAAGTTTTGCAATAAATGTTTTACAGTATTTAAATATAATACCTTGTTATAATAAGTTATTATTGTTTTTATGAATCTGCAACATTTCAAAGTACACTAGAATAGCTACATACATGGACTACAATTTACTATACTTAATTACAACTTTACTTAAAATGCAGTGGGTGAGAACATATTTTCAGTCGGTATATCCAGACAACCCAGCTTTCCCTCTCCTCTCAGGTTATTTTCCACTTTCCTTTCCTCCAATTTTGGAGGTGAGGCGCCATGTGATGCATAAAAGATCAGGTGATCTACTTTTTGTTTTGGCAATTCAGCTTAACATTCAAGTGTGACAAACAGTGGAGTCTTATCTCCAGCCCTAACCTCCCTTCATCCCTATAAATGTAAAGATGTTACGGTAGTCACGAGATGCCAGGTAAACGACGGCCGCAGGCAGAGTTCATGGCTAAAAAATGCTTGTTGTGATTTACTTTGCATATCGGTTTAAGTGCGTTATCATCCGGTCCAAGAATATCAGGATAAAGTTTGTTCAGTTTGCAATATTTGAAATGCAAGGAAGCGCTGCTCTTGGTAGTTTCATGAATAAAAACACCGCTTTACATTCTTTATCTTGCTGAGCATTTGTTATTTTCAGGAATACCAAACACATCCCTGCCTTATCGGGATAATAAAGGCGAGTTGGATTTGAACTCGTCCTCTTGCAAATGCCGCAGATCTGCTGCCTGTCACAGTGTTTGAAGTTGGATTTTACAAGCTAGCGCTCAGCAAATAAAACTCAGGCACACAACAAAACCGCAGGATTAAGTTAAGTTCATTTCTAAGACCTTTGACCTTTAAAGGTGGCATATCATGAAAATCTGACGTCCAGGTTTTAAGTGCTTTAATCAGGTCCCTTGTGCATCTACCAACCAAGGAATCGTGAAATAGGTTAACCCAGTAACTTTGTTTTGGTAAGCCTTTTTCTGCACGCATCTGAGAAAATGAGTGCGTCAGTCCCAGCCCCAGAGGAGACAACAGACGAGTGGAATTATTGATTTATTTACTGTATATTGCTGCTGCCACACAAATCTAAAACCTTCACAAGCATAACTGACTGTTTTTGTAACTCATGTGTGTTTTTAATGTAAACTTGTGTGTGAAAAATAACTTAGTTCAGTACTCACATGCTGTGACAGCGGCATGCTTTCTGTCTATGTGCTTCAGATGTGAAAACCCTTTATGAGAAGTTTAAACTAATATGGTTTAAAAAAAATGCATGATTTCAACGCAATAAACATGATAATCAGAACCAAAATAAGATATTTTTAGCAAGTCCGAGCTGTAAGCAGCAATATTCTGGGAAAGGTGGCGGGAGCTGCAGCTCATTTGTATTTAAAGAGACAGGCACGAAAACACGTGCTTCTGCTTTCACTCAAAATAGGCATTTTCAAAATTATATAATAAATAATATGTTGGGTATTTTGAGCTGAAACTTTACAGACACACTCTGGGGACACCTTATAATGAGCTTTCTAAAATGCTTTGTTTAAATTTGCAAATGATGCTTTATATATATATATATATATATATATATATATATATATATATGTATATGTATGTGTATATATACGTATGTGTATATATATGTATATATATGTATGTGTATATATATATATATATATGTGTGTGTGTGTGTGTGTGTGTGTGTGTGTGTGTGTGGGTGGGTGCACGCACACTTTATCCATGTTTTAAATGATGCATTAGATTAGTTTAAGGAGAAAATTTCTGTAATCCGCTGTTCATTTTCTGCCAGAACATTATTCACTTTTATACATAATTCTTTCATACAGCGCATGGCTGCACAGATCTTATCGTGCCAGGTTTTGATGCAGATGATAGATGCCGAAGACCATTATTCATGTCTTTTAATTGATCTCTCTGGTTGCAGGAATGCGGCAGTTTTAAATATTCATCTACTATTTCACTGAATAGCTAACAAAGTTCAGTTCTGTTCTTCACATAAAGTTATTACGACTTCAGTCAGTTGTGAAATAGTTCACAGATCCCTTTTACAGTGCTTTTATGAAGCTCAGAAGTCTCAGGTCACTTTCATTATATTCAAAACCGCAAAATACCTCATTTTAAATAAAAAAAGTGAACAAAATATAATGTCATAAGAGCAAGTAAAAGAGTTTTATTTTTGGATAAAACGTTGTGAGCTTAAAAATGTCACCGTTTAAATGCAGTGTGTCTTTCTCAATTTTTTTTTTTTTTTTTTGTGCTTTGGCTGTTAGTTTCCTGTAGTTCCCATCAGGGTGATTCAGTGCTGTGGTCTCCAGCATCCCTCCCCTCCATCTGTGCCTCTCCTCTGACCACATGGCTGTCTCCTCTGATTGAGAAAAATACACCATCCAGCTCCATCGTAAAGACACAGCGCACATAGCGGGCGGATAGTTTGCCACTTATGTTCTGCTTAGCTGCTGAATGCCTGTTAAATCAGAGCTTGAGTGCACTGACCACAGGAGTTGTGTTTGACCGTGCTGGGAATTGATTTTGACGTTGTGTATGCCAAGAGCAATACAGGCTCGAAATAGCATGTTAACTCTTATATGTCCTGATGCTGAGAATGACCAGTGATCAGCATATCCCAGAGGACCATTTCATTGCTCGCAGGTTGCTCGTTCATGCCTCATGAACTACGACTCATTTCAGAATGGACCTTGTTTCAGATGTCTGTCCTGAAAGAAAAGAAAATAGACACAAATGCTGGCATGCAGTAATAGTACAGAGCTATAAAATGATTGTGGATGGCAGCTCAGATTAGCTGATCATTGAGGATGTTGATGAGAAATATATTTATATTGAGGTCAGTTGACCTAAACTTTAGTTCAGATACTGCCTTATTTTATTTTATTTTTTTCCCATCAGTTGAATGTCATTTCAACTTAAATTACACACCAAAAAAAAAAAAAAGGTTGAATTCCATATAAAAAAAAAATAATGCTTATTTTGATGAGCTTATGTAAAAATGTTTATGATGTAAAAGTTGTCATGATATCAACACAAAAGTACAAAAAAGTAGATTAAAACAAACAAACAAAGGATAAGTGAAAAGGAAAGATAATTTTATTTTTAGTTTTTTTAGTTTTTTTAGTTTTTTTTTAGTCAATCGTATTCTTTTTTTTAATATCTATGGATTTTCTTAATTTCTTAATCTTAAAAAGCAGGGGTCTGTAATAATTATTATTTTGTTTGAAAACAGATACAGTAACATTGTGGGATATTAATTTAACTCATAATAACTGTTTTGTAGTATAATATATTTTAAAATGTGTTTTGATGAATAGTAGTTCAAAAGAACAGCATTGGTTGGAAATACAAATATTTTGTAACAATATAGATAATCACTTTAGATCAGTTGAATACTTACTGTATATGCAGTTGAATGAGCATTCATTTGGTAAAAAAAAAAAAAAAAAGATATATACAATCATAAAAATAAAAATGTCACTGACTGACCCTCAATTCTTGAAAGGTAGGGCAAGTAAAAGCCTTTATTTGCTCGTATAAATGACAAGGAGAAAAACCTAAACAGAGATCTCATTTCTGATTTTCCTTTTCTATGTGAAGTTGTAATTTAGATGCCGACAAGCCTTCCTTACTCAACCAGTTTCACCAGATAGATTTTACTGAGTGAACAGGTTTTCAAACTCCAGCAAACCAGCAACTAACCAGAATGAAGCTGAGGTAGAACAGGTAGAGCTGACATTGCTGCTGTCTTCTTCCTGTTGTTTTGATGCTTTTTTACTTTTCTCCTTTTGTTTCACCCCAGTGTCGTCACTCTTGTTCTCTAAGTCATATTGGGCGGCACCTTCAGTTGATTCATCTGCAGGATGATGGGAAGGAAATGTGGATCTGGGTGAGGCGACACAGTTGGCAGCAATGTCAGGCTGGCTGTCCTACACTGGCACACGGAATGCTGAAGTTAACATGAGTGGGCTTCTGCTGGTTTCAAACTAGTGTATGAGACGCAAATGACTGTAAATATTTGCATATAGACTACACACTAATCACTCATTTTTAGAACACCGTGGGAGGTTTGCACTCACGACAATTTATAAATATTTGGTTGACAAAGATTTAATGCTTGTTACATATTATACAATCTATATATGTGTATATATATATATATATAGAGAGAGAGAGAGAGAGAGAGAGAGAGAGAGAGAGAGAGAGAATGTCCTTGATCATTGAGATAATGTTTTTATTAAAATGTCATTTTATTTACATTTAAATAATTTTATTAAATTCATATGTTCTTTTCTTTTTATAGTGTTTTTGTCTTTTTTATAATTTTTATTCATATTTTTCATGTTAATTTTATTATTATTATTATTATTATTATTATTATTATTATTATTATTATTATTATTATTATTATTATTATTATTATTATTATTGTGTGTTTATGTCATTTATAAAATATATATATATTTTATGATCAGCTTTGCATTTTGTAGTTTTAGTACATCAAGTTAAAATAAATGTAGAAATGTTTCTGTGACAGCTAGCTGTGATAAAATAATTTTGTGTGGGTTTAATTGGTTTTGTTTGTGAAAAATTAACTGCCAAAACACTGCAATGTTATTGCGGTTTCTAAGGTCTTCTCACAGCTAATGCTATAAGGTGGTTGTTTACTAAATTGTCAAAAAGACCACTTTTAAGTTATTCAGGTTCCTCTTTAATGTAATTCTAAGAGATTTATTTGCCATGTTGTTGCCTGCTAGACATATAGTTTTAGTCTGGTCTTTTGGAAAAGCTTTATCTGTTTTCTCCATTTCAAAAAGTTCAATAATTGGAGTTTGGAAAAGAAGTTAAGTCCCTAACCGTATGCATGAGGAAAAGAAAAAGTGAATCTTGCCCTAGCAAGCACCACTAATTACGATTTATAATATTAAGCTGCTGTCAAATCCAGCAACGTTCTGGATGTACCAACATCTCAATCACATGCAAAGGAAATTTCCCAAGCTGTATAGCACGCAGAGATACCAGATGTATTTTGAGCCGGTGCCTGGCCCACTGCCCGAGGTCTTTGGAGTCGAGCTTTAATGATAATGTTCACTTTCTACATAAGTTCTCGAACTTCTTGTGATGGAGTGCTATAGTTTTTGCTCCAACTTCAACGGTGCAGCAAAAAGTACTTTGACACCTAAAAATTTCATTGTCATTGCATGAGATAAAAATATTAACAAAACAAGTGCCATTTTATTCTTATTATTATCATTATGTATTTATTCATTTTATAAAGAAACAGATTTCAAACAAACAAGATAAAACAATGGTAAAAAAAAAAAAAAAAAAAAAAAAAAAAACCTTGTTACTTTGTGAAACATTCAGAGTGAATGTGATAAAATAAACTTGTTTACTCTGGCTAATCAGGAGTTTAATTAAAATCATAGAGCACAAATGACAAAGAACAATGAAGCGAAGACAAAAGATCTGGCAGTATTTGCCAATTGATTATTATTTAATATAATAAAATTCATACAGCTTTCATTGTTTACACATATTCATGTGCGTTTATATAAATTTATAATTAATTTCAACATTGGGTTTCAATTGTATTGTGTATTTTAGTTTAGTTCTTTATTTCTTAAATAAACAAAAAAAAATATTACATTAACATTTTTATTTAAGTTTTAGTTTTAGATATTTTTACGTATTTTATTTTAATTGTATTTATTTTTTTAAGCTAAATGTGAAAACAAAATTGCATGTGATGGAAAGACATTTTACATAAACTAGAGCACATATGAATATTTATGAATATATATATATATATATATATATATATATATATATATATATATATATATATATATATATATATATATATATATATATATATATATATATGCACTCATGCATATTTTACACACACAGACACACACAACACACAAACAAACATTTCTGTTCTTTGACACATAAAATAAGAAAACAAAAGTAAATGTCCAAAGAGATTGCAGGGTCTAGAGTCATTTGACAATGTATTGCTGCAGATAAACCCATATTGTAAGCTTGATGAGTGTCTTCAGAGTGGGAATAAATTCGCGCAAAAAGAGTTTGAAAAGGAGTTGGTCTTCATTTGTCTGGGGTAAGCAGTAAAATACAGCAGGGTTGACTGGGTCTCAGATTGTATGCATCAGTCTCATAAAGGAAGGGAAATTGTGTTGATTTCTGTCTTGATATGCAGAGAGGTGAAGGGCAGAGGAAGAGGAGGAGGTCGTGAAGGCTTCTCACATTCCTCTTTCTACTTTTCAATGGGATTTTCAGTAAATGTCTGTTTTGCGTTGGTCTAGTGAAAGGGTTTATTTCACAGGACAAACATAGGGCTGCTTTGAGTCTTTAGACTAGTAAACAAAGCTCTGGAGGACGACCGCATATTAAAGCTTATCTGGCAGACCAATTCACCTTCATAAATGATCCATTATCTGCTTCCTTGCATGTCAGGGGTTTAGAAGTCTGACGTCAAAGCTCTTAATGTCATAATTATCTAAATTAATAATTTATATTTAATCTGCTGTAGTTTCTTTAGTGCCCAGTTCTAATTATCAAATTATATTAGTGGTTATGCAACACTATCACTGCATGCAGTACATTTCCTCAAAATAAATTATTCACTACTGGCAAGTAAATAATCTGATTCATTTTATTCTTTTTTTCAGTGCTGTAATATTGGCACATGGATCAAACTCAGTCAATAAATAGATTAAATTAAAAATAAATAGAATAAAAACAGTGGAAATAAGAAAAAAAATGTAATTGATCAATAGCAGCAAAATAAATATTTATCAAAAGAAAATCTACTTAAGGATAAAACAATAAAACGTTATTCATTCATTGTTCCGTACGTTTTATTTACTTATTTAGATGTTTATTAAATGTACAGTGTTTTTATCTGTATTTCGAAAGAGACAAAAATGAAGTCCACATATAATATAATATTTGATAATTTGATGCTATTTAAATATATATATATATATAATTTTATTTTATTTTATTTTTTTTGTAAAAGATAACAAAAGACTTAATTGTACAGTTTCTGTATTATGTTGTGTAATGGTCCCCCATCCATTCATTCTGTTTTTGTAATAGTTTAGAATATAAATCAGAAGACAAACAAAAACATGTAATATTTATTTTGTATAATTATTGTGTTTCCTTAGGTTTATGCAAAAAAAAAAAAAAAAAAAAAAAAAAGACCTCATTATTTCTATTTTCTGTCTCTATTTGTGTAACCCACTGTATAGCACATATTTCTGTCTCCGTCTTTGCAGTTCTTTACTGAACTTAGCGCTGTGGTTGTCTGGTCTAAAGTATTATTCCGAAAGGACAAAGTTTGGGCTTCTTTGAGACTTTAGAATAGTAAACAATGCTCTGGAGGACGACGAGTATGAAAGCATATCTGCGGGATCAATTCAACCTCATTAATGATCCCATTTCTGCTTCCACGCTTGTCAGGCCTTTTGAAGCCTGTCGTCGCCGAACACTGAACAAAGCCGCAAGCTCTATCCACGGCCGTAGAAAAGAGAAGCAACTTCTGTTTCTTGCTCTCTCTCGTACACCCGAACACACTCTCGCTAATTAAAGCTGTCAGGAGTACTGATAAAAGTACATCACGCAGAGATGTCCCAATGTTTTAACAACAACAGCCATTAACTGCTCCACGCTTCCTGAAATCTTAGTGATAAAAGAGAAACGGGACACATGAGGAGGAGAATCATAATTTGCCAGTACAAAGGAAGCGAAGTCACGGGGTACAATGTGACACGTCTTCCAAAATGACGAGCTTCTTGCGTTTGATCACATTGCGGAAAATGCCAAATGTTGCTGCATTGCTGCGGCCTTAATCACAGTCGCTGATGGGTGTTCTTCATAGGGCTTTCTGAAACGCAATCAATCCTGCTAAATCCTGTAAATGGTATCTTAATTGTTGCCCAACAGATCTTTCTGAGGTGCTTAAAATTAATTGCTCAGATTAATGTGATTTATTTATCTGCATGCGGTCTGCAGCTGTGCAAGAATAATTTCCAGCGCAAAGGGTGTCAAGTGAAAAGAATGGCTAAAGGACTGGTTCACGTGGATTTTTTTTTTCTTTTTCATGTGAACTCAAACAGGTATGATCTTCTTGCTTTTACATAATACAAAAAGTGTATGCATTATGCCATGCTTAATGTCACTGGTTGTCAAATATTTTCTATCCATCTAAATATTGTCCAAGTATGAATTTGCAATTAATTTTATATTTCATTTTATTTTATTTTATTTTATTTGAAAATAAACAAATTAGGGATTTTACCTGTATTTAGGAGAAATACATTTATTTATTGTTTTATTTTTTGTAACAGTTTAAATATAAAAATACAATTAAATATAAATAAATATTTAATTAAATAAATGTATTATTTAATATAATTGCATATTCATTTAAATCTATAATTTATAATTTAAAATGATAAAAGCATTTTTAAATATATATATATATATATATAGTGTCCATGAGATTGTACAATGCATTATAAGGCATATATCAAAACCATAATGAAAATAATTTATTTAATCAAAATAGCGTTTTTATGTAATTAACAAAAAAAACAATCAATCAATCTGACAAGCAAGATACAAAAAGTATTTTTTATTTTGTATCTTTTTGCACTCAATGTCTTATTGTTTTCGTACCATGAGACAAAAACAAGCTGTAAAGAAGTTCACACAATACTAGTTTCTAGTCCAAATCTCTAAGCACAGAGTTGTAAGTTTGCTGTACACTACAGGCTAATGAAACATACATACATACATAAGTCTTTATTTATTTATTTATTTATTTTTATATTTTTCTAATGGGAATTTCATCAGACTCTGTCTGTAAACAAACTACAATGAATCACATACTGAAAACAACAGCCAAAAGTGTGTCTGACACTTTTGACAGAGCAGCTCTGTGAAATCATTATAACAAAGATGCACATTACACATTACACAAAGAGGTTCACAGTTACACATTTTCTCACAGCTTCTGCAGGCTTATGTAATATTGATTCGGCTGTCGCACTGTTCATGCAAGGACATACAGTACGAGACTACAGCAGAAAGACACTGATTACCCATGAGGCCATCTGATTATCTAATGAATCTCTTCCTGTTTTGAGAAGCTTTCTAATTCACTCTCTTATATCTAAGAATCTGATTATTAGTGTTTGCCTTGGTAAGTCTGTTCCCACACACACACTTATACCCATACCTTCTTTACAATACAGCAGGCATTTCTACAGTGTAAAACATTAACTAAACATTTCAGTTGGTTCACAGTAGCCGTTTACCAAAAATAATATATATATATATATATCTCATAAAATGCTTTACACATTACATTACAGCAGGGTTGCTAAACTGGGGTTTGTATAAAAGAAAACAAGATATTCAATTGTATTGAATGTATTCCAGGATGGAAATATTTTTGTCCAGATTTCCAATATTAATAATTAGTGAAGGTCTATTATCATTAACATCGCCGATGTTTAATGCCTTGCCTATATTAGTCTCATTGAAGTGCTACATTTAGCAAGGGGGAAAAAAACGACTGGGTGAATCAATGAATTCTGAATAATTTACTGCTATATGCAATCATGCAATCCACAAAAGTAACTTTAATCTGATTATTAGCATTTAAACATGTTTAGAAACGTCATTTTTGGAAATGGATTACATAATCCAGATTACATGTAATCACTTACCAAGCAATGTTCCTGAGGCTTTTCTATAGTGTTGGGGGTGGTTGTAATCATTAAGCAGTTTTTTTTTTTTTTTTTTTTTTTTTTTATGTGAAGCTAAAACATAGTGAAGCATGTCTTGAAACTCCAGACAAGAGTTATAAATTGTGAATAAACATTTATTGCTTTCTGAATCAACCTGGCAACTAAAGTTCAGCAGAAATAACTCTCTTTGCCTACTGGCTCTGACATTTCTGCCTTTTGCCAGCAGGTCTCGGTTACGTTGTTTTGACTGTTTTGAAGGAAGACTCTCATCCAGTGTGACTGCTGTCCCATACGTCGCTGGAGGCACAGCTGTGAAACTGCACCCTCTGCGCTCACTTTGTGCATGCTTGAGAGTCTCTGATACAGTCTGACAACAACACAGCTTTCCCTGCACGCAAGGGGCACTTTTAGCTTTCGTTCACCTGACATACAAACATGTACCGTACACATACCTGGGCTGTACAATCAGAATCCATTTTCAGCTTCCGATGATTCATTTATCAAGCGATCTACTCTAAATGTATCCAAAAACATATTCACTAGAACTGTGTTTTATTTATTTATTTATTTATTACACCCAGAAAGACTGAATATCTACATACAATGAAAACTAATCAAACGACAGCCTGAAAATGAATTTACTATTATTATTATGTACTGGGGCACTAATTAAATAACAACAACAACATAACATGAAATAGTCACTGTCCTACTGTAGGCCTGAATCATTGTATTGTTCTTGTGTAGAAAGTATAGAAAACACAAGTGACCTTTCATTAGTAATGAAAAATGAGGAAAATTAATCTGAGCTGGAAACTATCCCATTCATCACGTTTCCTGAACTGTACATATTTTCTGGCTCACCACATGGTTGACTTTATATCAGTGTTGTCTCATCCATTTTGCTAATAAATATTGTACTGTAGCTGTATTGTGTATATATATATATATATATATATATATATATATATATATATATATATATATATATATATATATATATATATATATATATATATATATAATAACTATATGAAGAAGCTATAATAGCCACTTACTTAATAGAGTTTTGAGCAGTGTAGAAGTGCTTGTTGTTTGTTGTTTCTCCGATCACAAATGCAGACATGGTTTTATGTTTATGCAGCACAACATGCAACGCAACGCATACAAACACAGTATAAGTCATTATAATCAGTAATTATGTCCCCACTGGATGCAACAAATGCCTCGCTTGTAATGGGTTATATTGGTTTTGTCTCACCATGCTAGGAGACGGCATCACAGTATGGTGGGGGGCGTAATATTTCCGTCACACTTCGGCCAATCACAATGCACTGGATACCTGGCCAATTAGCATACACCACGCTTTTCAGAACGATGAGATTTTTAAAAATCAACACCTTTCAGAAAGGCGGGGCATGGAGGAGCAATGATAATGTACAATATGTGGAAAATAATGTGTCTTTTAACCTTAAACTGCATAAAATACACAACATAATGTTCTTTTTAGCAACATCGTATGACCCCTTTAAACTGTAGGCCTGATATCTTACCATAGTACTATGAGACTGTTTTAGTTTCCATTTATGGTGTACCAGACACAAATTAAGTATGCAATGTGTTCATTTATTGTCTTTAGCACATATGAGGCATTCACAATCCCAGTGTTATTCAAAACAGCCTATCTTCGTCAAATGTCAAGTTGAAATCATAAAACAAAGACTATTATGACCTTAATGCATTTCCCCTAATGCAACCACATTTAAGACATCCAAACTCACTCTGCGTTATTTCACTAGTTGATTTTCTCAGACTCAAATGACTGACAACCCGAATTTGCCATGTTGTTTTCAACCAGCCCAACTGCGTTAAAAAAAGCGACATAAATATCGGCTGTTCCACACCATTACCATGTCAGAAACAAAAGCTCCAGACAGCTGAGTTGCACAGTTACCATTGTAGCATCTTCTCCAAAACATATCAATTTGTTTGTGCTTATTGTGATGTTTATTCGCCACTCGATGTGCCTGTCAAACTCCTAACCTGGACAGAAAGATGATGTAGTTTCATAACACATCCCACACTCAAGAAATCTGTGAGCATATGAAACGTCTCTCAAGGAGAGCCGTAGGCCCTTCATAACTTTATGAACTATAAGGAACAGGGGACAAAAGATAATTAAAGGAAAAACAATGCAACTTTCAAAGACACTGAAAACTGTAGCTGGTAAGTTAGTAGTGTAAAAATACTTTCAGAAATCCTCGAGAGTTCCCCACAGGATTTAGTGTTAGCCCGAGCATGGAATGATGAAGCCCCAGCGGACTGAAGGCCATGGAAACATGGAAATAGAGCAGAAAAGACAGAGACAAGTACAGCGAGAAGTGCCATGTAGTTCCTGTCCTTTCTCAATGGGTTGGTTCAAGGATAACTTCGGCGTTCCAGCTGGAGTGACTTCAGCTCCAGAAACAGGGTAATCTGTGGTTTCTCTATAAGCCGGGTGATACACATTTGTCTTGAAGTATCTGGGTCTTGGGGTTTGGAGATTTTGTACTGGCCATGATTTATGATCTAATTGGGTGAAAACCTGTCAGGAACGAGTCTAGATCATATTTCACCACCAAATTCAAAAGAAATAATTATTATTATATTTACATGAATATATATATATATATATATATATATATATATATATATATATATATATATATATATATATATATATATATATACTGTATATGCATCACAGAAATCAGGGGATAAAGGTGGCCAAAGGGGAAGAGAGTCCAAAACAACAGGGAATCTCTTGTTTCGGTAATCTCTCCTCCGTGCATGCACACTAGTGTTGTCATGATACCAAAATTATCGTTTCGATACCGATGCCTGGTCAAGAACTGCAATACTAATCGATACTTTTTCGATACTTTTCCTGAAAGGGGAAAATACACTCTCAAATATCATTGCTATGCTTTATTTTAAAACAGGGACAACATATAACACACTAGCACATAAACATTTAAACAGCATATATGTTAAACAATTGAACATAATATGACATATCAAAATATTAAAAATAAATTAGAGCAATGACATTCAAGGTAAAGAAAGAATAAATTTAGCAGCAAACAAGAGTTATATTAAACAATGTTTCTGAACTCAGAAGATTAAATGTTAAAAGATAAATAATATCAATTTAAGCAATGGCATTCAAGTAAAAAAAAAAAAAAAAAAAAAAAAAAAGCAAATAAAATTGAGCAGCAATATCTCAGATATTGTAACTTATTCTGTCAGTTGTGCAACCTTTTCTTTTAGAGGAGAAAGCTCAGCCAGTGAGCTTTAGTGAGCGTCATCTTTTTCTGCCAGTTGTGATGCGCGGGTCCGGTTTTTTTCCAACCCGCGGGTCCCGCTTTTATGAAATGATTTGGCCCGCGTGAATCGTTCTCGTTCAGGTAACCCACTGACTTATATTTCTCGTTCACTAAAGTTCCTCCCTCCACATTAGCCCGCGAGCGGAGAAGCGTGAGCGCGGCGCTATTAGCAGCGCATGCGCAGCTCGTGAACACTGAACAGCTCTTTGAACTGTTACATCCTGTCAAAGAGTTACTCAAGATGTGACGAAGCATGTGAATTGTTGAATGTATTGAACGAATCCGCCCTTCACTGAACGAGATCGAGAGATCTTCTGATTCGTGAATGAGTTTAATGAACTGATACATCTCATTTATGAACAAAATGAATGAGTATACAGTGAGCCAAGCATGTAAATCTCAAACAGCAATCAGCAGATACAAAGCGCAGTTATAGGTACTGTGCAGATACGCTCGTTTTCATATTTAGCATACAGAACATAACTCCACGTTTAATCCCCTATTAATGTGAATATTATATATGAACTGTCTGACCAAACAATTAAAATGTTAATTATGCAAGAAAACCACGTGCTTTGTTCATCTGAACAACTTATTTAAACTATTTAATGCGATTATGCACACATTTTATTAAAGCCAAATCAGTTTAGTTAAGCCACTAATGCAGCCATCTCGCAAAATTCAAGAATGCATGTTGGCAACGTCAGACATTGATTTACGACTTAATGACTTTATGGTTTAACTAGCATTACAATGAGGGCTCTGGTAATTTTCAGGCCCACAAACAAAACACTTTCCAAGGTGGAGGAGGGCTCAAACTGAAATTGCATCCACCCTTGAAATCGATGTGGGAAGGTAAGACACAATACGCTAGAAATTGTTATCTGAAATGGCTTTAGTGTTCTGAATGAAAAAAAAAGAAAACAAACAAAAGAAAAAAAAAAAAAAAAAAAAAAAAAAAAACAAGGGGACTGTGTATGCGAATAATTTCACACAGGATGTAGAAGATTGACTGTTTCAAACTGATTCCATTGGAAACACTGCTGAGCTTTATATTCATGCAGACAAGATCAGAATCTTGTTTTTGTGAACACACTAAATCAAAGCTCAATAACAGATTTTAACTGGGAAAGAAAGTGAGAGAAAAATGATAAGCAAGAATGTGACATCATCGAAAACTGAAATTGGATACTAGCCTATAGTGCTGGGTTTGATTGCTCAATTTTAATAGTTTTTTTTTTATTCTGATAAGCAGATTGATTCCTAAACATCAAAACAGGATCTATTATGTTTTCAGTAAATGCGTGACAAAACTTAATCAAACATTATTTCTCGCAAGCCTCCCATCCAAAAAGTCTGTTACTTTTGATATGAAACATAGTCTCAGCTTTCAAATTATGTGAAATTTATTATGAATTTGAAACAATAAATACCATTTTAATGCACTCTTTAATGTGGCGTGACAGATGTAGGCGCATCAGTTCAAGCGGCAGAAACACTACTGCAACTTACCGAAATGTATTGTGCCTCATGTAATCGCTCGGTCAGTGTTTTAACTATGGAAAGATGTCAATAGGCAAGATGTCAGCTTGTAAACCTTATGTTGCATTTATCTCAGAAAAGTCATCCAATTACCATGAACTGGAGAGCTAGTTAAAAAAAAAAAAAAAACACTCTAGAATGGAGCATGTTGCTGGATTTATGCACTATATCACATATTAATAATATTTTAACTTAACCTCTTCTTAAGTATTTAATGTGTGTTTGAAGAGATTCATAATGAAAACAAATTATGTGATCATCTGTTTAAGTGTTAATGTTTCAACAACAAACTAGGTAGGAACAGACTTATATAATAAAAAAATATATATATATTATATATGATACACTTTTTATAAAAAAATACAAATTTCCTTCAACGTTTGTTTACTTTAATAAACTTTATTATAGTAATGCACCAACATGGGCATTATTTATATATACAAATGTATCAGTACTGAATCAAATTAACAAAATTAATTAATAAATTAATAAATTAATTGTGTCAATACACAACTCTTATTAAATTACTTGCTATTACAAAATAGTCTGTTAAGAAAGAGAAAACTTTCAAATACCTGTATGCTACACTGTACTTTGGTATAAATGACAAATATGTTAAAAACAAGCTTTGAAATAAGTAGGTTAGTAAATAAATAGCTACACTATTGTCACTCACTAGACTGCAAGTAAACTTTTATGACATCTGCATATAGTGTAGGTTTAAATAAAATGAATGAAAGAATGAATGAATGAAACACTGGCACACTTTTTACTACATTGCACATGTAAAGATATATTTAGCATTTTGTTTTGCATATATCTGTATATCTTGGCACAGAACCCCCACTGCACTACCCTGAATTGTTCTCTGCCCAAAGACAATGCAAAATGATCAGTGAACAAAACAACAACACTGTTTATTCAGGCTCCAGCAAGCACTCAGCCAGCATTAAAATAAAGAGGTGCCACCCACAAGCTCAAATGTCGGAGAAATCAAATCTCATTTGGTGCATACTGTAGATCACATGTGTGGATCAGAGATATGAGCTATTCTATTTGACAAAGCATCAGGCATAGTATTGTAGAAACAGGCCTGTCATTGATTATTCCTCAGCAGTCTTTGAGGCAGCGGTCGCAGCTCTGGCCCAAGGCTTGCTTCGCGGATCAAGACGGGCCGCAGTGAGTCGAGGAAACTGAGTAAAACTAGCTTCCTATTAGACTTCTATAGCATGCTGGGGGGCTCATAAATAAGACTTGTACCTGCCCTGACTGACCCCCTATATTATTGTCAATGGGGAACAAAGTTGGCCTTTACTTTATAGCACCACACGATGCTGTATTGCTAGGGTTGTGCTTTCAGAAGTAAAGAGCCGAGTTTGACGTCTGTGACACAGCTTGAATGAAAACATCAAACAGAAATATGGAGAAGGAAGCTGAAGTAGAGATACTTTTACAAGATAAACTTTGAAGACTTCTCTACGAGAGGCCTTGGGTCTTTCAGACAGATTCAGCATGTGCATATTGTATTCGAAGTCCTTCGGTAGTTTAATTTAATCTTGTGGACTGATTCACATCCAGAGCCATTGTAAAGTACAGAAAAATGCACACACAGAACCACCTTTCTTTAGACCGTGATACATAAAAAATAAAATAAAAAATAAATCTCACTTTAAATATGTAATATGCACAATTACAAACAAGGCTATTGCACTTAAAATGTGTGATATACAAAATATTAAAAAGTAAATAAGATAAATAAGATAAATGAATAGATGTTGAAAATATGTTTGAAACCACTCTGTATCCTCAATTTATTTATTCATTTACATAATTTATTAATTATTTTAAATAAAATGTTTTATTAATAAAATAACATATAATATGATGTATTATAATAATAAAATATAGTACACACACACACACACACACGCACACACACACACACACACACACATATATATATATATATATATATATATATATATATATATATATATATATATATATATATATATATATATTAGTGCTGTCAATCGATTAAAAAAAATAACTAATTAATCGCACAATTTTTTAAAATTAATCGCGATTAATCGCAATTAAAAGACTGAAACTTTTTGGATATGTAAATGTAAAATGTAAATAATTAATGTAAATTTAAGACAAAGAAACTATTTAAATTCAAAATATGATTGTTTATTGGAATTTTTGTTTAACTTGTAACACAGATTTTCTCATGTAAACAACATACCTGCAATAAACCATCAATATCCTCCAAATTAACTGTTGGCTTGAAAGCCATATTTATTACAGAAATAAAAACACAGGCATGTAAGTGCCCTTTGAATTTCAAAACAATCAATGCCAATAAAAAACAAAAATGATTTCCATGTTGAATTCTAAGTGGACTGCAAAAAAATTCCAAAGTATAGTCATTGCCAGTGCTTTAAGTGGGCCAGTACGCACCAGTACTCAGTACCGCCACTTCCAAATATAGCTCTTGAGCGTACCGCCACCTCTCCGTGCGCCCAGAACGTGCTTGTAGCGTACCGGTACGCTCATTTGGACATCTGTTTTAACAGAGGTTTTAATCTTTTACCTGCACTGCCGATTTTCAGAGCGCCCTTCACAATGCAAGCTTCCTAATTCATCCCACCCAGAGCAGAAACTACATTACCCATTCACCCTTAAGTTATACAAGTGAATAGCGCATGTGTCGCTTTTCCCACTGTTAAGTGTCAACAACTCAACGTGGCCGGAGAAGGTGTGTGAAACTCGTTGTGAGTGTACAGTGTACACTGTACACCACACTCGGTTCGGTTAAAAATCAAATACAGTTAACAACAACAACACTTCATATGTTTTCTTGGCTTCAGACTCTGAATACTGCAAGAACAAGACCAGAATCAGATGATTCGCCGACTGACACCTCACTAAATTAGAATCCTATCACTGGAGGTCAGACTCAAGCTAATGAAGTAATGCAGCTCTTTCAGGAAGGGTGACCAGACGTCCCGAAAAATTCGGGACAGTCCCGAAATCTAAACTGTTGTCCCGACTCCCGAATCTGGCCCTAATTGTCCCGAAAATTATACTAAAGCAAAATCTTGAGTATTTATTGTCTGATAAACATTAAAAACTGTCTGCGGAGGTTGAGTCGTCCTGCAGCCCCCGCCGGCTGCTCATTGGCTGCAGCATCTTTTTTCTAAGTTCTAAAAAAAAGTACCGTAGGCGGCTAGGCACAAATTTAGATATTCATTTATCTAATTAATCTATAGCCTATGCACAAAGACAATATGATCTTTGTGTCCCCTTTTTGTTTTAAAGCTTGATGAAGAGAGAGAGTGCAAGTTGCTGCAGCTGCGAGGACAGTGATGCACGCGCACAGGAGTGATTGACAGTTCGCGGCACTGTGTACAAAAAATACTCCGCTACACAATTATTTCGTTATTTTCGTTTAAGCTTATTAACGTTAGCGTTACAGAAAGGTCTGATTTACGCACTGTTACAACAGTCATTGATTTTTTTTTTTTTTTTTTTTTTTTTTAAACAATGACATTTGAGTTCATGATTTTAATGTTGCTGTTTCTTGTGGCAGACTAAATGAAGAGTAATGTTTCTTGTGGCAGACTGAAGAGTAATCCGTTTTATACTGTTTTATACTGAAACTTTCCGTCTAAAAGTCCTTCCTTGGTCTTATCCATATTTCTTTGCACGTTGAACACACATAGGCCACAACCGGAAATAAAAAAAAACTGCAACCGCGTTAATTGCCTTATTTTTTTTTTACGCGTTAAATATTTCAAATTAATCGAATGCGTTAACGCGCTAATTTTGACATCACTAATTTATTTATATATATAGTTTTTTGATGAAAAACATAACATTGAAAAATACACAAATTACAATAAAATATTTTATTTTTTTGTTTATTTTAGCTCAGTTTATTTTAAATATTAAACAATAAATACATTTTATTAG
>NC_039268.1:21391269-21493769 GCF_003368295.1 Carassius auratus
GGCCATAGGGACCGGGAGGCTAATGCTAGCATAACACACGGGAGAACAGATAACAGTATTCTCTGAAGACTGAGGCTGGACACCAGTGCTTAGTGGCTAAAGGACCACCAGAAAGCGGCAAACAGAGATGGCGGCCAGATAGCACGGAGAACCAGATATGATCCATACCTACCGGCTAAAGAAATTAACAGCACGGCATGAGCACCGAGCAGCTCAGATGAATGAAATCCAAGCAGCAGGATCCATTCTAACTGGATAACGCAAGATAGGACACCACTAATGGGGAAAGAGGCATATGGCGACCTGTGGTGCTGTTATCAGTAATGGAAACAAATAGAAAACATTTTTGTTGAGATTAAAAAACTTAAAGTAAACATTTTTTCTTATGACTCCAAAACTAACTGAAATAAATAGCCTCAAATGAACCACATGGCCACTGAAGAGATATAGGGGTCAGTAAGATGTTTTCCTTTTAATTAGTATTTGAATGTGGCTGGTTCAGTTTGGTGACCATCTGAAATGACCATCGAATTCACCAGAATGAGGCATGTTTTAAGATCTTTCATGCTGGCTTTGGCTCATCGCCCAGAATTACCAATCTGGTCAAGCCGGTCCTGCAACAAAAACTACAACAACATATAGCCCATCTAACATGAGAATCCAAACATGACCAAATATTAATTAATTAATTCATTCATTCATTCATTCATTCATTTAAACATTTGTTTTCTATTAAAAATATTTAAAAATCCATTATTTTAGGTACAAAACTTCATATATCATATTATATGTTTAATACAATTGTGAACTTAATACAACAAAGAACTTTTTTAAAAAGAATATTAACAATGTTAATTATGAAACACTAATAAGAATACCTTAAAATACAGAAATAGTAATAAATACACTGCACACTGGGAGAATATATGAAGAAAATATGAAATTAAACCTTAGAATAAAAGCACTTGTATTTTTATATATATATATTTTTTTATTTTATTTTGTGTTAAGCATTTTTAATATGTATTTTATTTTATTTATTGATTGATTGATTTATTGAGCATAAATAAATAAAAAATCAATAGGTGGATATTTCAGTACATATAAAAAATATATAAAGCTGCGTAAAATATTACGATTTTGTAATATATATTAAAAAACGCTATTTACATTTATTTTTATTGCTTTAAGTGCGTGTAGAATCTAAAAACTACTTTTTTTATAGCATTGACTTAATTTTCAGATTTCGCTAGTTATAGTTTCAAAAATAATTGTAATGAACTGGCAACACATTGAAATAAACAAAAAAAGTGGACGTACTGTAAATGAACCAATATTGTATTTTCTTGTAAAGCAAAATTTCATTTAAAAATATATTTTATTTCAATTATTTTTTGATATTTTAAAGAAGATATAAAACAAAAACACACATCAAGCGTGCACCAGATGACTTTATTTTCCCATAGTTATAAATCTCAATAAACCTGAAATGCTCCTAATGGACCCTGAATTATCGTTCTTGAATTCTGGACTTCAGATGCTCACTGACACCGCATGTAGTCCTGCACATCATTAAGTGTCCTCTCTAGTGGGAGCTGTGAAAAATACCACCCATTCAAACAGTCATTTAAAACTAGCCTTGTTGTACATCCTCCTGACCTACCCGTCCAGCTCCAGTCCCAACAACGCTCGACTGATCTAATCTAAGTGACCTACAGCGGACGGGAATTGATAGGCGTTCCTATTGAGTAATGCCTTTTGGTCTTCATGGACCTCTCTTCCAATGAGCTCCTCATGATCTAGTGTAGCAGGGATTGTAATCTCACAGATCAAATTTGCCCAGATTTCTGCCGCTATAGAAAAGTAATAGAGCTTTGCGTAACCGCTTCAGAGGAGAGCTCTTCTATCACTGCGAAAGCTCGGCTTAATGATTTAACTGCACTGTAGTAAAGTTATCAGATTTCCTTGCTGTGTGTCAAACACTTGTGCCGCATGTCAGGTTTCTTCAGTGCTTGCTGACATTTTCCAATTAAAGTACATTTGAAAGCTTGTGTATGTCTTCCTTTCTTCCAGTACAGATGTTTGCACGACTCTTAATCTGACTGAATCTGAAGTCTTGTTTAGTAGTAGTCTTTTTTTTTTCTCTCTCGCTCTCTCTCTCTCTCTCTGTGACTGTCACATGATGTTCCAATTAAATGCTGTTGTACTATTATTATGGGGACATTCCCACAGGAGCAACCCGGCGATAAGTGCATTGATCAAAACATCTGTAAAACCTTGAATTGGAAGCTGTGATTGTCATTAAAAAACATTTCAGAAACATTTCAGATTATCGTCAATGTTAAAAACATCTGTAGTAGAAATTGTTTGTAACATTATTAATACAAAAGTGTGGAATCAAAAGTCAGAGATTTCGGTATATCAAAAGCATAATTCAGCAATAGAAACTGATGCTCAGATCATATATGAGACTGCAGCTGTTCTGAGCAGACACAAACAGTACTTACTACCCCAGCTTCATCCATCTAATCATTATAGTCTCGCCATTATCCTCTCTTCCTTTTCATTTAAGGCCTCCTTCGTTCTTCTGTCTATCCCTCTCTTTCTTCCCTCTCTCATTCTCCATCCTGTTTAATTTAGGCGCCGGTGTGCGCAGCAGGCTGCCTTGCTCATTTGGTTCCCTCTGATCGGCTCAGAATATGAATAAGTTTCCACTCTGTCTGAATCTCTCACGCTGAGTCCAACGCTCCCTCACCTGCCACATCAGCATTTTCTCCAGAAACCTACCGGAGCTTAAAGGGATAGTTCATATGAAAGTGTAAGTTCTGCAAACCAGTCAACAAATATGTGTAATCTGCATTATATAATCAGATTCCAAAAAATAAGTACTTTGATTATATTACATTATATAATACTTAGGATTCCATCTATCTATCTATCTATCTATCTATCTATCTATCTATCTATCTATCTATCTATCTATCTATCTATCTATCCATCCATCCATCCATCCATCCATCCATCCATCCATCCATCCATCCATCCATCCATCCATCCATCCATCCATCCATCCATCAAATATTATCTAAACAAGCTATAAATTACTTACTTATAAGTTACTGGTTGATATACTAGTATTGCGTGATTGCACTATATATATATATATATATATATATATATGCTATTAAATATAATAGATATAATATTTTAATATTTTTTATTAAAAATTTTCAGTAATTTTTTATATTTATTTAGTAATATATTTAATTATTTATTTATCAGTGTTCAGGTGTTTTATATTGATTGCTTTTTAAACGTTATTTTAAAGTATTTATACATTTAAAAAAATATTCATTTTAATTTTACATTCTTAGGTTTCAATTATTAACACTTCATATTAAAAAGTACAAAATTATCTTATTCAAGTCAGAATGAATTACCTAAAATGTGTAATTTAATAAATTGCTGTAGTAACTACAATTTATAAGGAGTAAATATACATTTTTGATGTCTCTTTTTTCATTTGATGGACAAAAACAGTTCTTCAAAACTGACTGGAAATAAATCGACCCAGGTTTATAACACCATGAGCATGTGTAAAAGACAAAAAGAATAGTAATAATAATAATTTGTGGATAAACTATCTATCTCCCTGCTCCCTGTTGGATTTGAAACTGCTACACAGAGAGGCTTTGACCGGCTTCCCGTATTGTTTATTTGTAAGGGCAAATGTGTTGTTAGAGCTGAAAATCCATGCCTTTTTCTCATCCGCTTACTGAAATTGTATTCATGGGTCTTGGCAATGGTTCGGGTGCAGCCCACAAACTTAAATAGCACCGTGTAGCGTTTGCTTGCTTCAAAGATGTCTGTTTCCCCAAATAATCGCTAGTTATTTATTTTTTTATTTTTTTTTTTTATAAATGTGCAAAACTAAATGTTTCTAAAGGTCAAAAGCAACTACAAACAAATCTGGAGTATAAAGGTTGCTTCAGGTTGCTTCAGTTCCAGCATGTGCACTTTTGCTGAGCATTGCCATTGTGCCCTTGAGCAAAGGCACTTAACCTCCGTCTGCACCTCAACTATACTAGTTGTGACATTTTGTTTTGTCTGTGTGTCAAACAGAGTTATGGGCAAAGGAAATACATTCAAGATCTCCATGCCAGCTGTGCACAGCTGGCAAAATATAGAGTTAATGTCTTAAAGTCCTGAGGTTTACCAGCAATCATTATTAGCAGTCTATCACCATCTCTCCATGCAATCAAGAGAACGCGTTTCTTTTATGAAGAGACTAATGTTCTGTTTTCTTTTAATTGTATGGTTTTCTGTCTGGTTTTTCTAAGTGGACATGAAATCTAAAACAGTGCATGTTGTTCTAAAGAAAAATCACGTTTCATAAATTAATTACTTGCTTCACCTGTGAAACTCTTCCGATGATGTCACTTGGGTTACATGGGTAGAGAAATAATGTTTACTAACAGCTGTAGGTAGAGCAGTCTTTCAGTCTGTAGTCTATAATAAGGTCGTACATGGAGAGTCGTCCTGAACCTTGGAATGAAGGTTAATATTTGCAAATATAACTTAAGTAGCAGCTGCGTCTCCTGAGCTTTCATGGGCCGGGAGGTTGGAGGTAAAGCTTTGACTGTAGCGGGAGATTAGTTGCTCTGTGCCACAGCTTCACTTACAATATTAGTTCATACGCATATAGAAGAACACTCATGGCCTTTTTTGCATACATTTCTACAGAGTAACTGTTTAAATACTATATTTATTCATTTGTGTTTTTATTTATTTATCTGTTTGTTTTCAAGCCCTTGAAAAAAGCTTAAAGTCTGCAACATAATTTTTATTTAATTCTATTCTTTTGGCATAAAGAGTCAAAATTATGAAAATTGTGTCATTGTCCAAACATATATGGACCTACTGTAACTGTATATGAATGACAAGCAGTCACTGTCAGTTATGAATAAAATTGCCAAAGGTCGACCTTATGAGTCCTGAAACTGAGGAATGTTTATGCAATCAGCACAAATGTGATGGAATGTGACTGTTGACATTCTAGATGTTTTTTGGAAGTTTGGCAGTTAAAGCAACAAAATAGCTTTTTACAAGCTCTAAAACAAATTCCCCGGCAATATGCTTAACATTCCTGCACATAGCTGGCACATGTCTGAATTCTCAGTAAATCAGTATCAGCCTTTCGGTAAGTCTACACATTTAACAAGAGTTCCGCCCCCTAGCCAAAATCAATACTTGATTTATCTGCAAATCAAATTTCCACCAACACAATCGCCTAGCTGACCTTGCTGGCGCTCACTTTCAGTCTCGCATCGCCCATCAAAGAGCTTCATCCGAATGATGTTTGTTGCCCTTTTAGAACATCAACCATCTGGCAGAAGTTCTCTGCTGCTTTTAGGATAGTGAAGATGTGTATGACTATGTATTTCATTACCCAAATCTTTGTACCTCTTGCATCTGATCATGTTTTTGGGGTCTGGGTTATTTATTTATTTATTTTATTTTATTTTATGTTTGACAACATTGTAAAATTAAACAAATACATAAATATTACACAAAATATTTCTGTGATCAAAGTAGATTTTTTTTGCATCGTTACTCCAGTCTTGTGTCATGTGATCCTTCAGAAATCAATCTAATATGCTGATTTGCTGCTCACGAAACATTCCTTATTATCAGTGATGAAAACAGCTCAGCTTGTAAAATATTTATGTAAAGTACATTTCTGCGGGGAAAGAGAGATGGAGAAACCTCATCCTTTATTGACAATTATTTTATTTATTTATTTATTTATTTTGGGTATCCTGCAGAAGTGCTCTGATTTTTTCCCTGCAGTTTGACTTGTGCAAAAGGCAACAGCCCAGCAGATGGCATAAATCAAAGTGAAGAATTGGAGTGAAAGGTTCTGGGTATCGGGTCACACCACAATTGCATCCCATTGTCATACGGAGCATTGCAGGAGGCTCATATGCGAGTGGAAATTAGTTTGAATATCCTTGACATGGCTGACAACATCTGTTTGTGAGTGTTAGTGTGCAACCAAGTGTTAATTATGCCTGCCAGAACACAATGCAACTGTGCCAAAGGTCTTCTGCAAGTTAACTTTAGCCTCCATTTTGGTGGCTTGGGGGGTAAACAAGAGATGAAGCCCGCAGCGAGACGGGCATATGATTGTGGTGTGTTTCTATTCTCGTAATAGGTCTCTCCTTCACGTATCCTTTTAAAATGCATTGTGCAAATTGCTGTCATATTGCAATGTAATGCAGGTCCTTGGCTCATAGAGCTAATGCTCTGATGGCGATTCTTTTAATCAGAAAATGCACTGATGTCTGACATGGAAGGAGGGTCTTGATCTAAAAGCGGTGCAAACTGGCCGTCAGTCGTGTTTGTGCTCGTTTGAGAGGCATGGTTTAATCTCGTTCAGCCCGATTGTGCTTGTCACTTAACTGGATGGCTTTGATGTGGGTGTTAATATTCTATACTGTCCAGGCTACAATAGTGCGTCCTCTGTGCAGTTATCCACAGTCTTCCTCTCTTGATGCGAGGGTGGAACTGTTTTGAAAGATCATTCGGTTCATACTGGGAATATATCACATTTGTTTGGACTGTAGTTGGTGCAATAAATAAGCATCACTTTGACAAAGAAATGCATGTCATTATTGCTTATGGTGTGTGTGTACGTATACTGTATATATTGTGAAGAATACCTTGTTATAAAAGGAATAGATTTATTGTTTAAACTTCTCAACATGTCTACTGATGGACTGGGGTGGTGTGGATTATTGTGGTGTTTTTATCAGCTGTTTAGACTCTAATTATGACGGCACCCATTCACTAAACAGGATCCATTGCTGAGCAACTGGTGTAATGGTGTAACATGTCTCCAAATCTGATGAAGAAACAAACTCATCTACATCTTAAGGATGACCTGAAGGTGAGTACATTTTCAGCAAATTATATTTTTTGGCTATATTCAAATAGATTACATTAATCATACCTCTCTGTTTGAGTCGCAAGTAGTTAATGGGTCAAGGTTCACTTTAAAGATTAAATAGTCCATCTGTACTTTACATAGCTTTTCTTCAGACAACTGCATAAAACTCTTCTTTAGTAAACATACTTTACATGCTAATGAATTCACTTGACTTTTGCTTTTATGTTCTTTGACTTTACTTTTTCTGCAAAAAGCTTTTTTTTTTCCAGGTCTTGAGCAAATATTTAGTGGGAAAGAATGGTTCCCTTTAGAGCAGTCACCTCCCTACCGCGTTTATCCTTGTGTTTCTTCACAGTTAATTTTATGCAAGTCATTTATCAAGCAGATGTTCCCCATCAGCCACTAGATTAAGTACCTACAGCAATAAATGAAACTTTATCAGTCATGAAAAGATTTGAATGGCCAAAGTGACATTTGTGTTCCTGGCAAAATATGATTAGCCACCATATTGTAAATCCACTTTAATAAGGCCAACTAGATAAAAAAGGGTCTGTGAAAAGTGCAATAAAAAAGAATAAAGTAAATGCATTAGAAACATGATTATTTCCATGAAACTGATTTTGCCTATTTAATGCTATGTAGTTATTTGCTGCCAAATCAGGTAGCTGCATACTGTAAGTGAAATGTGTCAAAATTTGCAATAGTTTAAATCCTTTACGAATCTAATTTATATGTTGGTTTGGTAGATAAGAAACATTTATTATTATTATTATTATTGTTTCTATACTCTATTGATCAAGTTTGGTATAATTATTCAGTAAAACATAATTCTGCAACATTTTTCTAATCTGCCTCTGTAATATGTTGAAATGCTTAATGTTTTGATCCAGCTCCTGTCTGAAGTTGGGTATGCATGCATTCTCTCCTTCCTTTCCTAAAAGTTTAGCCTTGGGTAAACTAATGGGATGCTCCAAAACGAGTCGCATATGGCAATGAGATGACATTTTTGTGGGGCAGGATAAAAGTGACGTGTCCTTATGAGAGTGTGCTGGCAGTGTGGTGAGGTTTAGGGATATTCCCTTGAAAATCGCAGGGGGATTGTTGGGAGGATTTTGGATGTTGACACTTTTTTTGAATGATGCACTTGACTTTCTAAGGGCAGAGAGGTGTTTGGTTCTGACAGCATCTCAGGTGAAACTCTCAAAGACACTTGCAAAGCCGAGTGCTCGAATGATTCTCTCGCACCCAGAGCCGGGGGATGTATTACTGCATTTTATTAAGGTATAACTTGCATTAAATGCATTCAAGTGAGCTGCTGGCTGTCTGGGAGAAATTTTAAGACATGAAATCCTTCCTTAACAACACAACCTTTTCTAAAGCAAAGAAATTTTAAAACATGCAAATTCACTGCTGCAAGGAACATACAAATGGTGCATTGTTTCAAAGTTGTAAATAAAACAGAAATATTTGTATTTCTACTTCAAAATTTCAATTTTAATAATGTATTATTTACTGTTTCTTTTTAAGTTGTTTTACATTCACTAGGATTTATTAACTAAAATAACCAGTTTTATGTTTTATCAGTGTAGACATTCTCATTATATATATATATATATATATATATATATATATATATATATATATATATATATATATATATATATATATATATATATATATATATATATATATATATATACTGTATACATATGTGTGTGTGTGTGTGTGTGTGTGTGTGTATGTGTGTGTGTGTGATTGCAATTACAAGTGTGCTAGATTAATTCTGTGCCAAAGTCTAATAAGGAGGGTTAAAAACAAACCCCAAAGCCTTTGTGTGAGGAACAGTGCTGCTTGTTTTAGCAATAAAATCTGCTCGCCAACAACACAACAACAAACAGCATTAACCCACCGTATAACAACATTAATATAAATGAAACAGCAGCGCCCGCACCAGAACCTGCCTCGTCACTGATCCCAAATAAAAGCAGATATTATTCTTTCTCCTGAGATGCTCCACAAACTTCAGACTTCAAACTGAATCCTAACACCTAAGTTGTTTGTGTGTAGTGTCGAGTTATGAATACATGAATTTACAACAGCGAGATCTCTTTCTTGCTTATATATATATATATATATATATATATATATATATATATATATATATATATATATATATATATATATATATATATATATATATATATATATATAATTATTATTACAACCTGCAAAAAAAAAAAAAAAAAAAAGACTGGCTTAGACCAGAATACACTTTCAGGTTCAATAATTTTGGTAGTTGTTTCCAGTCAGTGCTCCACACAGAGATCTGATCTGATCATCATCAGTCTGTCTGGAATAACATGAAGAAACAGAACAAACTGAGACAGACTCAATCCAGAAGAACTGTGGCAATGTCTCCAAAACACTTCAAGTAACCTGCAAAGCTACACTGTGCAAAGTTTTAGGCACTTGTGTAAAAATGCTGTAAAGTGAAGACGTCATCAAAATAATGCCATGAATAGATTTTATTAATTAACTTTTATTAACATAACTAAATTAAATCAACATTTGGTGTGACCACAGTATACATTAAAACAAGCTTTTGTCTTAGGTGCATCTGTTCATTGTTCTTCAGGTAGCTTTGCAGATAGATTTCTTGAAGTGTTCTGGAGACATTGCCACAGTTCTTCTGGATTGAGTCTGTCTCAGTTTGTTCTGTTTCTTCATGTTATTCCAGACAGACAGACTGATGATGATCAGATCAGATCTCTGTGTGGAGCACTGACTGCTGTCAGACTCCTTGTGCAAACAAAAATCTCACTGGATTATTACAATTAATGACAAAAATAATGTTTGTAAATGTAAACTGATATTTACTACTGACACACTACAGCAACACATAGAAATAACTGACTTTAACCATTTTTGTTTGTGAAAATACTAGTGGCCTAAGATTTTTGCACTGTACTATATACAGTATATATCTCAACAAGGATTTATTCATTCATATATTAATTTATTTTGTTTCAGTTTTAGTTTTAACTATAATAATCCTGCTTTAGATGCATTCAATTTATATCTTGCCATAAGTACCACTATTGGTGCTTGTCCTGTATCTCTGCCTGCTAAACATCTGTCAATGCTGTCAAACTATGAACAAACATGCTTCTTTAAAGTAATGTTAAAGAGGAAGAGGCCAGCGGCTCCATGTGCTGCACAATTAGCACTGTCAGAATATGGTGTTACTCCAGGAAATGGCATGTGCATTTATCATGTGTTTTGAGTCTTGGCCTTAACTATGCACAGCAAAAGTGAAAGTGCATCTCATGTGTGGGTGTAATGTACTCTCTGTCTCGTGGGCATTGAAGAGCATATGAAAGCTCTTTGATATGTAAATGTATCAAAATATGTTATCTTACTAATGTGAATGTTCAGCTCTTTCTGTCTTAAAATATGTTTGTTTTCACTGGCTCAACCAAATATAAAGTGAACTCCAAAAGTCCAAAACTTTATTTTGACTTATTTTATTTATTTTCAAATATTTATTTTTGTTGTGGACTTTATTTTGAATATTCAAATATTACAATTTATTTTAAAATAAATGTGTGATTACATTGCCTATTTTTTGTATCTCTATTACTATCTGAAACATTTTGGGACCATATTACTGCACTTTCTTCCACTGAGGATGGATGTCTTTGTTGTACTCCTTATTTGTAAGTCGCTTCAGATAAACATGTCTGCTAAATGAATACATGTAAATTTAAAATGACTCATGGCATGATATCATATTTTCGGTCATGCCACCCAGTGTACTCCGTTGTCTAGAATAAAAAGTAACAACTAATCCTCAAAAATCAAGTAAATATAGCAAAATTAGCAAAGAGGCCAATGTGGCAGTAAAGAAAATGCAAACTGACAACAGACGTCATACACTGCAAACTCCAGCTCATCTTTAAAAGAAGATGTAAAAGAAGACTGTATGTTTTATGTGACACCAGCCATTAATTAAATGGGAGAGCAGAGCTAAAGCAGAATATGAAATTACAGTCGGCGCATTAGTTCAAAAGAAGATGCCAGACAGGCAAATAGCGTTAGTCCTCAGGGGCGCTGTAAATAAATGGATTTGCTTCTTGAGATGCGATTCTTCCATCACTGACAGTTCATTCTCATATCCCTGCCAATCAGGTCTTCTCACGCTATTACGGTGTCATTTTCTTTTATATATTCACCTGAAACTGACTTGTGCATTCGGAGGCCTGTAATGTTGCCCGCAGACCAATTACACAGTAGCTCCATCTCCCCCCATTCAGACTGACATTACTGATTCCCTCTGATGTCAGTGGATCTATTAAATAATCTAAGATGTTTAGCTCATTTTAATCCGCTCGCTGTCGTGGCTTGATGTCTTCTTTGATAAGACAATATGGTTCACTGGTCGAGTTGATCTCATTCCTTGCATCCCACTGAAGGCAAATGCTACAAATGCTTCTGCTCTGCTGCATTTTGTTAAGAGTGCAATGCTTTCAGTTAGAAACAGTTAGTGATCTGTCTGGTTCTTCATATACACACTTATCGGAGGCATCTAGATTAAAAGTGCATAAGATTTCACCATTATAATGACATAGAGCACTTTGATTGTACCGCAGTATCTTGTGGCTAATGCATCAATGCTTTCTGTCACTGTTTTATTTGTATTCTTTTCTAGGCAATCAAATTATGTAATGTGTTTTCAGGTGAAGTTTAATGCCCATGTGACAAATTGTGCCCGTGTGAGGAGCTGCAGCAAAACATGTCAAAATTTCTCCAGGCCCCAAAAACCCCTTGACCTCAGAGGGTTAATATGAACATGAAATAATTACAAAGAATTTTCACATTTATATAAAAATGATATTATATGTTTTATATAACTGGTAAATAACTGCAAAATTCACTTAGGCTGCAGAGGATTTCTTTGATCAAAATAATTATTAATATTAATATATATATGTATATTCAAGGAATAAAAGTTCAGAAGAACAGTGTGTATTTCAATTTAATATGTCCTTGCTAAAAATAATTTTCAAATGAATAAAAACACATTAATTTGATATTTCTATGCAGACTTTTTGGTGGAACTGAAATCAGACCACCCTGTGATAAAATCTTCATGTATTTGACCTCCACTGCTACTTTAACAGATTCACCGTATGCCAACCAGATGCTGTTGCTTCACACTTTGCTTGACAATTTTTGACACTTTATAGTTAAAAAGTGTGTGCTGTTAAAGGGCAGATGACAGCTTCTGGAGTTCCTTCGGTGTACGTGGAACTAGATGGTGCAAGACAGGATGACAAGGGGCACCTGTCGGATTTCAGCTGTCTGACTGCTTGCCAAGTTTGTCAAAAGGACACGAGTAGAAAGAGAAACCGGAAAGGTTCATTTTCCAACCTTTTATATGATCTATAAATGGCTAAAACAGTGGCATTGTTATATTTATGAGGAAATATGTTTTAACTGCCACACTAAAGGGAATGTGTTTTCTAATCTAATAATATTTGTATAAAACTGATTCTCACTTCAAAATGCAGTGACATTGGATTTGTCAGTACAGCCCGGGGACCCCAAAGAGAGTAGAAAACAATATATTATTTATTTTATTGCCAGATAGGAGTTGATGAAATGAGTGAAAATGCTATATAGACTAGAATATCACAGAAAATTGAACATCAGCAGGAAACCACCTAGCAACCAAAGGAAATGCCCTAGCAACCTCCCAGAATGCATTAGCAACAACAGCAATGCACCTAACATCAAGACAGACAGTTTTGCATTGGCAAAACCTACTCACTTGTAGAACCACCCACTTATACATGTTTTCTATTATAAATGTTTTATAAATGACTAACAGTGTACATTCAGATTTTTACAAATGCATCAATCGTTTCCATATGCATATGAATCAATTTTACATTTGCATCAATCTTGTTCTTATGTTCGGCTTTTTTAAATATAGTAAACATGTTCGGTAGCTCACCTGGTAGTTGCACTTCCGATACACTGTAAAGACTTGTGCACCATCCATGAATCACAAGCTCAAAAGAGCTCAAAGACTCGTAGAGGCAAGCTAAACTGACATGGTATCTTCTTGTTTTTATTTCATGTTTGCTTTTATCAAAAATATTGCTTAGTAAGTGTAAGTGGTGGCCTACGTTATTTTCAAACGCAATAGCACATTGACCCTTTAGTGCCACTTACCGGAAATTTCCCTGATGCACTGCCGGGATACGAACAACAACCAGCATAATAAAACGTTGCCACATTCACGTTCGTCTGTTTTGAATGAAACTGAACATGCTTTTAGCTCAACTCACCGGATGTGCACTTTGAAACAGTGCTAAATGTGTACGAAGCAAGGATTGTATAAATAACTGGCAGAAATGTCCACAGACAGAGCCTGTGTTGCCATGGAAGCTCTGCAGCAAGAAAATGTGCAATTTCAAAACACGCGTTTGAGTGGAAACACTGGCCAATCATTTATTGATCTGAAAATAACATACTTGAGACATGCTTTTACTGCCGTTTCTTCAAGTTAGGATGTTTCATCAGACAAAAGAAATAACATAGAATGGGAAAAATAAAAAATAAAAGCAGATTTCCAGTTATTTCCACTGCATTTTTCGTGTCAGAGTGTTTGTGCCAATGCACTTTAATTGTGTTAGTGGCATGAATGAAACCTAAAATCTGTCTCTTGAGGAGAGGCATGCTGTTTTTTTTAGTCATCAGACTTGTGATTTTCAAATGGCACAGAATGCCTGTACATTTCAAATCCTTGGGCCACAATGTCATCGAGATTTGGGAATCTTTGCAAGATTGTAAGAATCTGCTAAAGTAAAAACTACTCACAATACCTTTGCAACTGCACTGCGAAGCTTTGATGTCCACAGACAGCACCCTAGAATTATTTTGCATGAGCCAAAACACTTCATTATGTTCAGGAAAAGTCTAAATTTATTTAGATGAGTCCTCATTTATTTTGTAGAGGAAACAATAATAATGTGAGGGAATCAAATGTGATTTTAGTATGATGCTCCACTTAAGCACTGTAAAGGTCAATCAAAGTCCATAAAGCAGTCGCGCAGTGACAAGACGACCAATGTCATTGAACAAGGAAGGAAAAATGAGGCATGCCAACCATTCATTATTCCATGGAGTTCATTACAAAAGCATTAATATATTGTCTCCAGACTTTTTGCATCATCAGGATTATTCCAAAGCTGCCGGCATAAGAACTATCTGCGAGTGCCTTCAAATGTGATCTCGCACTAGTGAGCAGAGGCATGCTCATGATGACATCTTCATAAACAATCGCAAGCCATTTCACATGCATGAAAAAGACATTATTATTGTGACAAACTTTTGTATTCTTTGCTATGCACATTATAGTTTTCTGTTGTTTGCACTTCGCAGTATGAATAATTACCAAGATAGTTTCACCTTATTAAAACACTTACTATAAACATCAGCTCAGTGATTCTTAATTTTATTTTATTTTTCAAGACCAAGATTTACATTGAACTTGAAGTGAAGTTAATTAATATTATGGTGTTTGAGGATGAAGGCATGTCATGCAACCTGTCAATTTTGCCATCTAATTTTAGTATCTTCTATTGAGTGAAAGATGAATTTGCACCAAAATAACATTTGATTTGGGCTTTTAATTGATTTTTCTTTCATTAACGCTGTTAACTTATTTATTTATTTATTAGTTTGTCTGTTTCTTTGTTTGTTTGTTTCTTTCTTTCTTTATTTGTTTGTTGGTTGGTATGTTATTCATTTTGTTTTGGTTTGTTTGTTTGTTTGTTTTTGCTATATTGTATATTATTCTTTGCATTTAGTACCACTGCTTGCGTATGTAGCCTATTTATTTATTGCTTGCTGTCCATGACCTTATTACAGCAGACCCATTTGAACAGTTAAGAATTTGTTTAATTTTATATAATAGTAACAAAACGTATATTTTTCTACGTTTATATTGCACCAAAATCTGGTGTGCCTTTTCCACTTGTCTTGAGTATGATGGAGTGAACCAGAAATAAAAGTGAACACGAAACTTCACTCATAACCCATTTTACTTGTGTAATGGGAAGCAATTTCTAGGATATTCAGAAAAATGTAGGATGGGACTTGATTTGATATTTTATTGGGCATAGATTTGATTGTGAAAAGTGTCTATAATACAGATTTTATTTTATTAAAAATAAAATAAAAATAAAAATAATGTTGTTGTGTTATTGGCAAATATATTTCCCACACTGAACTAAAGTGCAAAAATTAATTGCATAATATCAGGATGCATATAGAGAAAGAACAATTTAGATTTCTCATCTATGTCAACTGTTGTCTGTCAATCACAGCAGACTACACAGCCTTGAAAAATCAATCTGGAAATGTATTCTCCCAACATTTGCATCAGTCATGCACTGTAATGAAAAAACCAAATACCAAGTCCCCACAAAGCTATTAACACCATATTAGCCGTTCCGGTTAATTATGTTATTAATGAACGATACAAGTGAGGGCCCTCATTTGGTGTGATGACTTATTGACTCCTGTGAGCACAAAACAGTCTGACATTTGGCTCTACAGCAAGGCGGGAACAACAGAACAAGAGGTGCTAAATGCAACATCCATTATCCATTTTGAAATCATGTTCAGAAATCATGATCCACGTAGTGTTTAATAGAGCAGTATATATTCTCTTATATGCATGAATGTAAATTGTTTGTGGATGACTGGCACTCAAGTTGCGACCTGTTCTCCGTTGCGCCGCTATACAAAATGACCTTTAAATGATTTCTCTGTGTAATCATATTCAAGTGTATAATGGACTTTCTTATTCTAGGCCTTTATCGCTCCAATTTCACTGGCTGAAAGACTTAACAAGACCTCTCGCTCTCTTTCTCTCCCTGTTTCATTTTCATCTTTTAGCATCGTAAATTTTGTTGGTACTCTGATGCTTTTGTAGGTCCCTTTAAATCTATCAGGCAACACAGAGCCACGCATGAGAGCGTTTAGCAGATCTCTCAGGAGAAGGGAAACAGTTTCCACCCCTTAATTTACTGCCAGGAACGGCCGGCTGACGCAGTCACGGCTAAGTAGCTGACTGCGCTGCCGGATCAATTCTTCTGCAGCTGTCACATTCTCCATCTTGATTTTATCAAGATTGGCCAATCTGGAGCTCTGTAAAGTACAGACTGTGAGCATTTGAAACGGATCTGGGCTGGATACCAGCATCTGACAGACAACAGTTTCAGAAGATGAGTCAAGATAGAAAAGCTATAGCAAAAGATTTTTTCAAAGATGTAAATCTAATTATTATTTAAATGATTATTGGCATGTGCTGTAAGGAAATAAAATGTTTTATGTATTTATTTTACTTCAAGTTATGTTTAACTCAGTATGTTACTTGCCAATTTTTAACTTTAAGCTTAAATTCTTCATGAATTTATAAATTTTTTATCTTTCATCCTTGCAATTTTTATATAATTTGATTCCAATATAATAGATTTAACTATACTTGTGCATTTCCAGAAGATTTGAGTTGTTCTTTAATTATTATTATTATTATTATTATTATTATTATTATTTATTATTTATTATTTATTATTTATTATTTATTATTTATTATTATGTATTATTATTATTATAATTATAATAATAATAATAATTATTATTATTATTATTGTTATTATTATTGAACCTAAAGAAATTGCAAAAATTGCAGTATTGTATGCCATTATATATAATAAGTCCATTATTCTCATCAAAGCTGCATCTATTTAATAAAAATACAGATAAAAATGCAATATTGTGAAATATTAAAATAGTATTTTTGTTGCTGTTGTTCAGGATTCTTTGATGACAAAAAAAAAAAAAAAAAAAAAAAAAACAGCATTTATTATTTAAAGTAGAAATATTTTCTAATAAAAGTCTTTACTATCACGTTTTATCAATCACATCATTGCTGAAAAGGGGAAGTGAGTAAATAAATAAATAAATAAATCTGTACTCTTACAAAATGTTTACTTGTATATAAATATTAAGCCAAAAACATTAAAAAACTAGTAATTATATCATACTAATATTTTTTTTTTCTCTAATTTCAAAGAGATTTCGTGAATCATACCAAAAAAAAAAAAAAAAAAAAAAAATAAAAATAAAAAAAATTCGATTTGTTGTGTTCTTATGCAAGAGTCCTCTTCATGAAGGGATGGTATTACATTGCAGTTGCTAGGTTTTATTGTGGTAATTATGTAGTTGCTTATTTAACCATGTTAAACGTTTACCTCAAGTTAACATAAAGCTGCTAAACAAAGGTTCAATGCAATGTTAGCTTTGCGTTTTGGTATTGCATGCTACCTCTGCTAGAGTGAATGTGATCGATAGCTGTCCTGGCTCAACTTACAGTATTTGTGAAATGTATTTAGTGTATTCAAGCAAACTCTATGAATACTTCAGACAATTCTGTACAAATTGTGCTCATTAATTTTTTAAACAAATCTTTTAGGTTCTCAACACTTCAAGATACTTATTGACTTCTTGAAGTCTTTAAAGTTGCAAATGCTAGATACTGTATGATCCCAACAGCAGGCGGTCTGTTTTTTTTTTTTTTTTTTTTTTTTTTTTTTTTTTTTAAATACGCAGTTTCTTTTCGTTTTGTTTTTTCTTTCTTTTTTTGTTTGTTGCTTGTTTATTTTAGATACATTTAATAAGTGGAGAACTGCTGGTGTAGTTGAAGTAGGTACCATTATTTCTGATTTACCCAGGAATCAGCAATACTTTCTCTGCCGCCACACATTTTTGTCCAAATTAAGAGGACAGACTGCCAGCAGGCCGAAGCCTTGGACCTCAATAGCATCACTGGTCATTGCAATGCCACGGTGGGCATCAACTAGTACTGTACTGATGGCCAATACTGGGATTTTATCCGGCTCCAGATAGATGAAATCAAGCTCTTAAGATGTCTAGAAGTTGACTAGTCATTCGAGCCATTGGCTGCTGTTTGGCTGAAAGTAGACATGGATCTGGCAGCATGAGGGATCAGCATTAGGACAAATAAATGTCCTGTGTTTTAGGCCATTCCCTGCTGAATAACAAGCACTTTCAGGTGTACTGTTTTACACTGACGACACCAGGTTTAAATAAAAGATGAAAAGTACCTGGCTGTGTATAGGCCACTTGAATGATGCACTTCACTATGCAAAACACTGTGTAAAGTCTTCTTGCTGTGCTGCTTTGGAGCAGAGAAGTTTAATGTGACCGTGTAAAAGGAAATAGATTTTATGTGCACTAAACTACAGACACAGAATTTGACTTGAAACATGACTTGATGCTTGCACTTGAGGTTCATTATTACGTTTCTTTCACCATAGTTCATCTTAGGGGCTGTTATAAAATATGCAATATAAGTTACAAGTAATTTTCATTTCATATGCAAAGATGTTAGCCAATCATAGCAGTGGGCATTTACATTGAACTCTTGCTCTTAACCTCTTTCATGTGAAATATCTTATTCAGGTCCGTAGGTAATAAACAGTAGCATGCATTTTGTATGATCCCTCTTATTTTGGGGAAATTATTACAATTTTGCAGTTTCTGCAAGGCGTATGTAAAACTTTTGACTTCAGCTGAATATCTAAATTTATAATGAGAATTTATATGTAATCTAATTATATCTTTAAAAAAAAAGGAGTGCACCTCAGGAATCATTATAAAGTAATGACCCCTTTAAAATATATTTTGCTTATGCAAAATTCAGTCATTTTTTCCCAGGACAAGAACGGCAGAGTCATTCAAGCAGGGGCAAATACAAATGTTTGCTCAGTAGAATATGAATGTCCCTCCTCCTAAAATCTCCTGCTGGCAAATAGCAGTAGCAAGCCGCAAATCATAGTTTGTGGCTATGTTGTAAACATCACAGCCTGGAAAGAAAACTGTGCTCATCAAAAGATTGTATGCACGGAGCTTCTATGCATGTTACATAATTCAATGTTTGGGTGACTAGACTTTGCACTACAATATTCAAGTTATATCTTTGTAGCAACCAGTGCAGGACTCGTTCACAGCTGGAACAGAATGATATTTTATTATTACTGTTTTTTTTTTTTTTTTTTTTTTTCTGTCTGTCTGAGAAAATCACTGTGGAGTATGTCTGGAAGCAGTATTTGAGACAGGCAGCTGTCAGTGGAGTTCATATTGTGCAAGAAACTTGTAAAAGCTGTATTGGTAACAAACAAATTGTTCAAAAAGAAGTGATGTTATGAAGCAACTGCTGACAAAATGGAAAGGTTTTTAGTATTTTTATACAGTGCAGCACCATTTTATTGCAAAAAAATATATACTATTATTTTTAACAGCATGCCTATTTCCATTATAATGCTATTATTATAATGCTATAATGTGTTTGACTGGTTAGCATTAACCCGTTTAACTTTTTTTTTTTTTTTTTTTCTGTCGTGTATTTTATCTTTGTTTAGTTCAATCTTATTTCACACATGTTTTTATTTGAATTTGTCATTTATTTTAGCTTACCTCATTTTTAACAGATGTTTCAAAGTTCTATATAGTTTATATAGTAATAAAAGTTGTATATCATATTTGAATTTTAATTCATTTAATCTTTTTACAATTATTATTATTATGTTAATTTATTTTATCAAAATGTTCACATTATTCGTATTATTATTTTTACTATTATTATTATTATTATTATTATTATTATTATTATTATTATTATTATTATTATTATTATTATTGTCATGTTTTTTATTTTACAGAGGGATTTGTTTTTTATTTTATTATTATTATTATTATTATTATTATTATTATTATTATTATTATTATTATTATATGGGTAGCATTTTCTCCAACCATTTTACAAAAATCACAATTTTTATGTTTTTAATTATTATTATTTGTTTATTTTTTTTATTATTATTTTTTTTTATCATTTCTGGTAGGTGTATATCTAATTCAACCAGATGTTTAAGGTTTTTGTGTTAGTGGTCATCAGTCACTAGATTGATTATGCACTTGACATCCTGGGTGAACCGCCTCAAGTAATTGCCTCAAAAAGAAAATCCAGGATCAAAACGATTTCAGATTACGTTCTTCAGAGGGCATCCCGCCATTTAGATACATTGCAATTATAACACATAGGTTTTCAGTTAACTGTAACCGAATTACTAGTGAATTTGTACAGCTTAAATTTTGCATAAAAGTGGCAAAGTGCTTTCTGACACCCAAAATATCATTAAAGGCCTCTTGACCTCTGGATTGGCCTATTTTTTTGTTTCTGGGTTCTTATACCCATAAGGCAAGTAATCTTTTAAGTATTATGTCACCCAGTACTGTGTATATTCTTGCTTCCCTGACAGTGCGTTTTATTGCATTGTCTGCGGCCTGAGGCTACATAGCAGTCAAAGCTGAATATCTTCTTTAGTGACCATTCCAACGCAGCAGCAGTGCAAACTTGGCAGTATCGACTCATGCTCTTGCCCTACAGCATCAAACCAAGATGGATGAATCAAGAGGGTGCTCCTTGGCCTTAAAATAAGCTGTAATGTAATTCCGGGTCTTGTGTGATCTGCCTTGACCTCGTGTACATTACAATCAGCTCGTCTCAGCCAGAATGTGTGCCTGTGCTGAAGAATCACAAGAACAAAACACTGGGCCAAAATATGTGACCTTATCCACCAGCTCTGCGTTCAAGATAAATAACTTATGATAAATAATTGTGTAACTCTTTTAGAAATATTTATAGAATGCTGTACTTGTTATTGTAAAATTGCAATTCATTTTTGAGGTAAACATTTAAAATGCACAGCTTGAATGACAGGTGTACAGCTTTCATTCTTCTGTTATATATATATATAATGCTTTTCATGAAGCTTACTACTAATGAATAAATAATTAGTTACACGTTTTTGTTTTGTTTGTTTATTCAATCATTCATTCATCCACGCTAAATAACAAGCATCATAAAAATCATAAATATTAATTCATTCATTCATTAATTCAATCATTTGTAGATTTTAGGGTGTATATTTTGAGAGTGCTGTATTTCTTTTTTATTGAAATGTGAATACGTTTTAATAAATTAATAAACATTCAGCATTACACATTCTGAATAGCAGATAATAATTTAAAATAATTATGGTTGTTTATTTATTTATTTATGCTACAGGCTCAATGACAAGTATTATGTGCATTGCGCAAAAAAAGAATATCGATGTGCAATAGTTGTCAATTTTGGTTGTTAAGTAGTCCTAAATGAATTGCTTTTAAAAGAGATGTTGTTTTTACTGTATCTTCCCATTGAAGTTCAGCCTTTTCTTACTTAGGAGGGACTTTAAGTAAACCTTCACAGAATGCGAGCTGAAAACTCTTACAGATCACAGTAGTAGACCGATTTTTAGACTGAGCTCACACTTCCCCAGTGAACCATCAGAATTCAGGGTTTTAATCGTTAATATGAACTCTGCTTAACTTGATCCGCTAACATCATTCAGCACGCAGAAGAGAATGTTTTAAACATGCTCTGAGTGAGGTCCGTTTGAGTCCCCCGCTGAGTCCTGATCCCGTCAGGGGGAGAGCAATCCCAGGCATTAGCTGGAAATCCAGGCTTGTAGGAAACACAAGAATGATAATGATAATCCCAGCAGACTCTTTTTAGAATCCAGTATAATTCTGAAGAAAGGTAGGTCAGAGTACTGAAGCATTAGCGACACGGGCACCTTTGGGTTGAATTATTATTTCAACCCACTGAGAATACTTAACCTCTCACTTATTAAAGAATCACCATTTGACTCGCTTCACTGTAAACCCAGCATGACCAGCATTGAGCCTAGTTTCAGACGTCAATGAAATGTTAGCAATGCAGTCACGTTCACTTCCATATACAGTATCTTCCATGCATTGGTAGTTGGAGTAGAGATCATGTCATTGGAACATGCATTACTGTTCAAAATTTGGGATCATTAGGATTTTATGTCAAATAAATGAATCCCTTTATTCAGCAAGGACACATTAAACTGATCCAAAGTGAAAGTAAAGACATTTGTAATGTTGCAAAAGATTTCTAGTTTAGATAAATGCTGTTTATTTCGACTTTCTACTCATCGAAAGGATATTATTGTAGGTTGAATTTGAAGCTCCTACCATCTTTTGCATAATTTAAACACTTGATAATATAGTACGATTTTGTTTTTGTGGTCTAAGAAGACAGCTCTCATAGAAAGTTTTGAACAGAAAGCTTCAAGTGAAATAATGAAATAAAGAGAGCGAATCTGTAATCTCAGATTGGCGTATGGCGTATGATCACACTGCTCCCATTAACATTTGGCAGTCACATTAATCTTATTGGTGAATTGATAGTATTTCCATTCCATGTCATTTAGAAAATGGATGCTAAGGATGGAAATGAACAAGATGGTTTACATTAAGTACTTTTTCATGATATTGTATTAATTAAATTTCATTTTAAGTCTTTTGATTTCCAGTCATATATTTTATCTACCATCCGACTCTCTATTTTTCACTGAATGGATTCCAGCCACGGACGTTTGGATGTACACAGTATTCAGGGGGAACATTACATTCTTCTACTGCTCTTTGATTGATAGCTGAGGCTTGAGCTTCAGAGAACACCGTGGGGCATGTCAATATCGAGCGCACGGACCCTCTCTTCCCATTTCAGGGGGACCTTTTCATTAGACGAGCTGGTTTTCTGTGTTAAAAGTCCAGCCTGACTCGTTTTCCAATAGATTTTGCATGGCATATAGGGTCCCCCATTGCTGTCCTCCCCGTGGGCTCTTGGCCCACTGCTGCTTTTAAAGTGATTATGTGTTTAATTTCAGCATGTCATTGATTCGGCCCCTTACTGGTTACCCTTACAGTGCCATTGAAAATGCACGGTGTTTTTGGTCTGTATTTATTATTATTAATATTATTTTGTATTATTACATATATGATTGCTCTAAGTTTAATATAATATTTTTTTAAACCGTTACCCAATGCCAGCTAAATATTTAGAACAAAAATAATTATTGTAAAATTATTTTATTTTGGACTTTCATTATATGACATTGTTATATTTTTTTCTTGCTGGCTTATGAGAGTTTGCATCATGTGATTATAGCTTATTCCACCATTGTTTTGTTTATCACAAAGTTTTGTTGTTGTTGTTGTTGTTTTGTTGTTGTTGTTGTTTTTTCTAAAAACATATATTATACTCTTAAGCTTATATCAAATATATCCAATTAATTTAGGCGGGCATATTTTTATATATATTTATTAATTACATCCTGCATGTACATCCCAAATATATTTGATCTTCAAAAAAGTACATTATAATTTATAGTTTATATCCAATAACCAGATTTGTGTTTTCTTTATATATATATATATATATATATATATATATATATATATATATATATATATATATATATATATATATATATATATATTTACCTTTTTATTAATTATATTCTGCCTGTAGTCATAATATTAAACCTTTTTTTTAAGCTAAAAAGTTCCATTGTACATTATAGCTCATGTGCAATGACCATGTGTGTGTGTGTGTGTGTGTGTGTGTGTGTTTGTGTGTTATATTATTCTGGCAGTAATGGTAAATATTATTATGTATTTATTTTTTTCTCCAAATCTGTTTCACCAAAAAGTTTTTTTTTTTTTTTTTTATTTTGTTATAAATATTAAATTACTATTATACCATGTAATGTCCCCAAAAAATACTTTTAGACTTACACAACTGTTAGTTTGTTTGTTTGTTTTTAATGTTGTTGTTGTTGTTGTTGTTGTTTTTATTTTATTATTAAAATATTTTATTATATTTTCCCAAAACCTATTGTTTATACATTAATGTAATGCAAATCATAACATTTTGCACAGTATAAGTGTAGCAACACTGAACAATGCATATTGTAACAAAAGTTTGTTTGAGAAAGGCAGATTTGCGTGTTTTAGTTTTTGAAGGTTTAAACAGTGTTGGTGTGAGCCTCTGAAAGGACATCCAGCCTTCATGCGGCTCGCACTGTTTGTCTGTACTGAACATTCTGTACTTTACTTTGTGCTCTTTTTTACAGCCTTGGACCTCTTTGAAGTCATTATATTGCATTAGCCTTCACTGACAAAAGATAGATGTGCTGTTGACCTCATTCTAAAGCCAGACAGTATAGAATGATAGAAGAGCTTTTTCACAGAGCTTCTTTGAACTTCAGAGTGTGGGGGGTAACAGGGTGCCTATTTATTACAGACTCAATAGTTTCACAGAGAGCATCTGAGCATGAATAGACATGTGTCTATCTCATGCTTTACTGAAATATTGGATTTTTTTTTTTTTGCAATTTCTTGAATTGTTCTGTGAGATTTGTTCATAAAGACATAAAGTTAAGCACTTTTGCTGGCATTTGTGATTTGTGTGAATCCTCCAGCTGCTATAAAAGCTGCTTAAAACAACCGAAAAGACCCATCTGGAAATAAGGCCAATCATGCTTCCAGCAATACCTAATCTGAGCCTCATATTATTGCAATTCAGAACCTATTTAAATGTTGCACATATGGCTTTTCGCCAATGAAAAACTTGACACAATATCTTCCATGCTACTTGCATCCTTTAGTTTATATTGGGGGAATAATGTGTTTACATGAAAAAAAAAAAAAGAAAACTGTTGTTTTTTTTAATTCAACTGTATATGTTGGTAATGTGTAATGAGGTTTAGGGGCCATTTCCCAGGAAATGTCAGTAATTCCCAGCTGTCATATTTTCAGGCTTGCTTTGTTTGCATTACTGAATTATGGTCACGGCTGGCCAGCTCCAGTCTCACAGTTCACTTCCTCTGAGATCTGAAAGCCTGGTTATTTGTAGCTGTAAATCAGCTCTGGTAGGGGTTGTGATACTAGATAAAATGAATTAGACAGATGGTCGATGTGTTATAACTTTTAAGCAAAATATAGTTTGCCAGCTTGCTCAGTGGAGTTGACTGTGTGTAAGTAGTGTGTATTTTGAGGAACTGAAGTAATTGACTACTCTTTTTTCTTTTCCCAATCAAATGTAAAAATATCACACGCTTGAAATATCTGTTACATAATCATAATTTGACTCATCATTTCTTAAAAAAAAAGAAAAGAAAATGAAAACCATTATATTTCCCAATATAATATTCATTTACGACCTCGTCAGCTGCACCACACTAACTGAGTCAACTAGTCATTATGAGTCAGCAAAAAAAAAAAAAACTTCACATTAATTAGGGAAATATGAAAGACTTTCCCATACTAATTATTCCACAAGTGCTTTACCTGATTTGTACATTGCATTGTAGTTTAGGTTTAAAGGAAATGTTTGTAAAATTACCAGTACATTTCCAGTATTTCTGTGGATGTTTTGTCTTGCAGTGCCTCTTATGAGCTTTGATTTGAGTCAGGATGCAGTCTATGCAGACAGCAGACGGCGAAGCAGCTCACTAGGCTGTTGTAACAGAGCTGATGTAAGTAACAGCAGCATGGCTGACATGATGGTAGAAGCTAAGGCATACAGACAGGCAGCCAGGAGATCCTCTCCACAGTTGTCCAACTCGTTGAGCAGTTGCTGGAAGAATCCATGGTTTTTTTTTCATGTGGATATGGGATCAAGCATCAGAATTAGTAAGACTGAGACTGAAACGTGTGAAGCAGGTTGGTAAAGGTCAGAAGGGTGGTTCATTTAATCCAACCCTGATGGTGCCTGACTTTTTGATAGAAAACCCAGTGGCCGTTCACAAAGCAATCTGTCACTGCTTTAATTACTATCAGCCTTTATTCTGTTGGTTTTCACAGTCTTCTGCTATTGGATTTTAAAGTAGGAACCCAAAATGTGGTACACTGATTGAATTCAGTCTCAATAAAAAGAAGAAATCATTCAGTGGCATCTTGAAGCTTTACTTTTTAACCTTTTGCTCTTGAAAAATGATTGATATTTCTTCTGATTTGTGGACTGATTGACCCAGGTGTTTTTAAGTTTCCGCCTTCAGCTAAAATGTGTTGATGCTTCTACAAATCTTGTCCTATTTTTTTACCATATTTGGTGTTTAATTATCTTTAGACCATTTTTTTTTTTGAAGATTTTATGGATAAAGTTTAGATTTTCACGAGCACTACCAAATTACGCTTTAACAAACTTGACTGTGTCAATACAAAACTGTAAGTCAGGCTGTTTCCAGGAGCACCCTTGCATCAGTACTGTGTCTCAATAAAAAAAAAAGTCCCCTTAATTTAGATATTTTTTTTTTTTAGTATGAAGGATATACCTTTACCTGCAGTAGCCAGAGTCGTTCAACAGGTGTAAGTGCAAAGAAGAGCTGTGAGTTTTGCTTCCTACAATAGATTAGAGGTAAATATCTTGCTCATCCAATCTTTGTTTTACAAAGTATGTTTGAAAAAACAGTGTAAGACTGTCCAAGAAAATCAAACTGAATTTTAAATTATTTGAGACCTATTTGTAAACCCAGTTGATCGATTAGATCCAAAGAGTGATTGATTCACAAATCTGGCATTACTAGAAGGGAAATGATTTTCAAGTCAGTATACACATTACATTTCTTACATCAAGCAATGATACAGATTCATCTGTTATTATTGTCAGTAGCAGCAGTAGTAGTAATAGTAGTAGTTCTGTATACACAGCTTAATTTAACTGCTTTATGGTTTTATAGTTAAACACTGAATCTAATTTTGGTCAGTCATTTCAAACATTATTTCAAAAATCTTTTTATTCTTCACTGATTCTGTTTTCATCTGGTTGCCAGTGGGGAACATTTACCCAATCCAAATGCACTTAAGATAATTACATTTTTTTTTTTCGGAGTATTTTAACCAACAAAGCAGTAATTTACTTGGACCAAATTTAGTATTAGCATTACGGACATTTGTCTGTTTTTGTTCATTATACATTTCCAGATGAACAAGTTGCTGATTAAGTCTAACAGAGCCTGTAGCAAAATAGCAAATTGCATTTGTCCTCATTCCATTACTTTTATATTGTATAAGTGTGTCTATTTTTCGCTTCCTTTAGCAATTTAAACACCTACACACATTTCTTTTCTCTTGATTTGGTTTGGTTTGCTTTTGTTCCTTTGTATTTTTATTTATTTTTTTTTATTTTTTTTTTAAGGTATTTCAGTGCCTGAATAGGAATCTCCATCATGTGGCTTTAAATCACTAAAAAATGTAAATGCACAGCCCCTACAATACTACTACTACTACTACTACTGCTGCTGCTGCTGCTAATAATAATAATAATAATAATAATAATAATAATAATAATAATAATAATAATAATATAGATATAGATATGCATATGCAATTCATTTATTTATTATGGTAAAACATGGCCTTGTTTCTCCTTATGTGTGAAATGTGATAGTGGTACAATTTTGGTTTACCATGCAAGGGCACCTGGGATCATTTCTGCATTTAGGTTGCATTTAAAATCTATTTTTCAAGTAGTTTTTCAAGTGACTTTAAAAATCTGAGGTTTGAATGGCCATGGTGCTGCTATTCTGGACATCAGTTGAGTAAACATCCATTACGAGACACTCCGAAATAAACATCAAACGAGTGTTCTTGCCCAGAAATCTGTATTGAAATGACAAATTGAGCATTTTGTCAAATTTAACAGCATCTAAAGCATGTCTTCATGCTAACATTACAAAGCTGTTCACCCACAACGGCTAAAGAAATCATAATAGTCACGGATAAGCTTTGAGATATTTGCGTTTTCTGCTTACAGAGTGGATTTGGGCCATGTGCGTCACATTAATGACCCCTTTCTTGAAGATGGTAAGGCCAAAACTCAAACTAAATACATTCATTATAGGGTATCATCGGCAGATAGCTGCATTTAATAGGATTTGTGGACGGGGCTCCACGGAGGTCCTTAAAGCATTTAATGCGCCCCTTGACTTTCTCTCATGTAGTTTAAGCCGTGGGTTTTCATTTGACATTTTATTTTTTGAACGGAGCTTCCAGACTGTGATCATTAAGAGCTTGGGAGCAACCAAGGTTCGATTGCCTTTGAAAGGAAAAGAGGGTTTATGCATGAGCACTTAACCTTAATGGTGCATTATGCAGACCGCACTGGAGTCCTCTGTCAAGCACACTACAAAGGGTGCATTGGATGTGATGGGTACTAGAAACAATTTGTCATTGACAAATTATTTTACCATGATTATTATGCTTTAAATTGTTGTGAACATATGGGAACACACTCACAAAAAAAAAAAAAAAAAAAAAGTGATTTTTTTTTTTTTTTAATACTCTTGTAGTAATTTTTTTAACATATCCTAAATTGATTCTGAGGCTTTTCCAACATTTCTTATGGTTATTTTAAGGCAAAAGACTGTAGAAATCCCATGGGTCTCTTTTACAGTCTCAGAAGAGATCTCAGCATCACAAACGGTGCCTAAATTTAATCTGACTTCCGTATGCAGTCAAAAGCCTCAATTAGAGAAATGCACTATTCATTTGAAGTGCTGTATGAACTATCCACATTTATCACGTTTAATTCAGTTTATTCACATCCCTATCAATTATACTTTTAAACCAATATATATATATATATATATATATATATATATATATATATATATATATATATATATATATATATATATATATATCACACATCATCAATCTATTTACTGTAAAAAAATAAATAAAATAAAAAACGTTAGATAATTATGTAGTGAAGCAACTTCATTTGTCCGTGAACAAGTATGATATACTAGTTTTGAAGGATGAAATTGGAATTAGTTTATCTAGTTTGACAATGTTTTGCAGAGCATTCCAATCGCAAGTGGCAGCAGATTGAAAAGATGTAAGACCAAACGCAGAATTAGTTTTGGGAATGAATATGTTTATATTCATATTCTTTCATAATGTCAGTATAACTTTGTTTTAATAATTTGTTTATTGGTGAAACTTCTGTCACAAGGTTCATACAATTTTGTTGTTGTTTAATCATTTGTTTTTTGTTTTTTTTTTTTTAATCAGTCGATCATTATTTTACTGGAGATATTATTATTTAACTTTGTACAAAGTGTTGCACATCCAGGGCAAAACTTGTAAATGTTTAAATGCAAAAAAAAAAAAAAATGTGTGATACAGTTCTAATCGTAATTTACTTTACCATGAATGTTGAACACACACACACACACACACACACATACATATATACATATATATGACATATAGCAAGAAATAGAACAGACATTGGAATTTATAGGACACTTAATCTTAAAGCATGCAAAGTCTTCCTTTAAGTCTTTTTTAACCGTAACAAAACAGATGAATTAAGATTAAGACACAAAATTCTCAAACAACACTGCGATGCACACTGTGCTGTTGTGAGACACAATTACTGTAAGTTTGAGATTGTGCCATCTCTTCTCGTAGGTGATATTTCATACTTGTTGAGCTTCAATAACAGTTACATTTCATCATACAAAGACTACAAATGACTATTATCCCTTCAACAGATCAACTCTGGCAACCGTAGACGAAAAAGACAAAGGGTTTTGTGTCAAACGGCGCGAGTGAGATGAAGAGAAAGCATTCAAGCCTTCACTCAAGCTGGATTTCGGTGTCTTCTTGCTTTGTCAGTTGACATCCCGCATTGCAATTGATATAACTTTCCCGCTTCTAGAATGTGGCTGGAACAGTAAAAATGGCTTTGTTGAGATTTATCGATGTGCTTTGTTGTTTCTGTTTTTCTTTCCTCTACCCCTTTCATTTATTCCCTCCCTGACTGCAGACACTTCCCGTAATAAACAAAATGAGCTTGGGAAATGGTGGGACTGGTGGTGATATTTCACGTCGACGCTCTGGGGGACACCCACCACCACGCTGGATGGGAATTAGATGTTTCTTGCGGAGGAGACACGGAAAAGGTAACCAATCAAAGCAGACCTGTTATCATATGTGCTTTTATGTTAACGGGAATTTTAAATGTTCTTCTTAGTCACATCCTCTAAAGCTCTTTAGGGCATTACGGTCTCGGTGTGGCTTCGGTATTGATGATGATATTCGTGATGATATCATGTTTATTAGCCATGCCAATAAGCTCAAAGTCTCAGGTGAAGGGAGGACACTAATTTCAAGTGGCTGCTAAATATAATGAACAATGTATTTGTGTTTGTGCTCGATAACTGCCAGTGGCCTTTGAAAGAGAGGTTTGGCTTATTTACTTATTTATTTATTTCTCTCTCCAACTTCAAGCTTCTGGCGAACTGAAGCAATTTATTACAAAGCTGACTTTTATTGCACTTCAATTGAGAGCCTTGGGGAATTCTGCAGTGCTTTGTTGGTGAGTCCCAGCCTACAAAGATGCATTGCGTGTTTTGGGTATTGTTTCCCCTTTGTGCTGAAAACTCTTTTATTTTTATTTTTTTTTATTTTTTTTTATTACAGGCTGACACTCTGAATGGACAGTCAACAGGTTTAACAAACACTTTCATACTGAGCCGTGTTTGTGTTCACTTCATCATAATAATAGTCCTCTTTTGTACTCACATTCTTTTGGAGCGTCCTGCCGCTTTAATAGCTTGATCCACTGAGCAAGACGGAAGCACTTATAGTATCAGCACAAAACACTATGTATCAGGAATCAAAATCAATCTAAAGAGATTTATTTTGTGGGACGACATCATTTTTTTTTTTGGGGGGGGGGATGTAGGACAAATCTAGACTTCATTGTACTTGGTTTGGTTGCTTGACTCATAACTTTGATTTTGTGGGTTGGTAAGAACTTTTTTTAAACTTCGTTTAAAGCTGCAGCAGGTAACTTTTGTGAAATTTTTTTTTTTACATATTTGTTAAACCTGTCATAAAAAAACAACCAATCAGAGCTGCGGTCCGTAACTTTGTTTGTGTTCAAAATGTAGAAAAAATGTATATAATAAGCGAGTACACCATGAATCCATTTTGCAAACCGTGTTTTTAGCTTGTCCTGAATCACTAGGGTGCACCTATAATAAGTGTTTATATTCGGACTATTTTAGATTGCTTCGGGGGTACCGCGGCGGAGTAACCCAGTACCTTTGTGATTCTTCATAGACATAAACAGAGAGAAGTAGTTCCGGCTACAATGTTCTTCCGCAAGACGCAAGCAGTTCTGTTTATTAACCGCTAGAGCGTCAAAAGTTACCTACCGCAGCTTTAATGCATGCAAAACATTTGAAAGGAGCTTTGACTTTTATTATTGCTGTAATCAATGCATATAGCATCAACATAATATATTTTGCACATAATATGTTATTTAGTTGCAGGTCAGAAATTATTTTTTCAACAGATCCTAGTCAACAGGAAAACACTGATAAAACTAAAGACTATCCTCCAGCACTCAGGTAAATACATTCACAAAACCTGAGATTGAACATAGCACTGGACTAGACAAAGATGTTTCTGAACAATGTGTCCCATCACACTGCCAAGGATTTGTGAAACCTACATTCACGTCAACAGAACACAGTCTGCTTTTGGAAAAAGGACAGAGACAGTGATGCTATTTTGTTCAAACCACAAGGTCGGTATGCTGCTCAACTAACAAAATTTAATTCATAACACAGAAAAACAATATGTGTCAAATAACTTGAAGAGTATGTGTCATCATGAGCAATAGAAATATTCTTCATCTTTTCAGATCTGTAGTAACATTCAGTCCTTTAAACTTTATTACTAGTCCACAAAAAGCCAAGAACGACTCGTTCTGAACATCTGCAGACGTTCAGCATTACAATAAAACTGGAAATTGGATAAAAATATAGACATTTAAAATCTAGTCACATTGTGAAAAAAAAAAAAAAACCTTGCCGTTCTGAGATAGAAAATCACAAGAAATAATAAAAAAGACGTATAAAGTTTAATAAATAAATTCAGAATTATAAAACAATCAAACTGTGTGATCTTTGTCAATTTAGTATAATAATATCACAGATGTGAGGTGCAAAGCTGTAGTTACAAGAATCAATACCACAATTACAACATTTGTGTTTTATTTTTTACTCTAAAGTGAAAACAGATTTATAGGCAAAAGTTATTAAACTTTTCTTGAATTTTGAGGTAAAGACTATAACTTTTGAGTGCTTAACACTTTCTCACCAGTCTGCAAAAAGTCTGTATCAAAACTAAACCTGGAACATCGACACATTCTGAAATTCTATAGATTAAAAACAGTCACACTGTAAGAAAAAAAAAAAAAAAATCTCCATATGAACTCAATAAATAATGCAGATGACTGAAAAAGTCAGAATTGTGAAAGTAAAAACTGTTATATAAAAATCAAAGCAAAGTAGCAATTGCAAAAATTAATGTTGCTCTTAAGCAAAAATGAATTTGAATTAAATTTGCCTTGACCTTTTGAGGTAACTTGTAGAGCTTAAAACTTTCTCTCTAGTCACAAAGAGCATTTATCAAAAATAAACCACAAGAACAACTTGTTCTGAACTTCTGAAGATCATCAGATCATCATCACTTGCCTTGTGAATTTTGGGCTTTGTTAAATACTGTACTCTGGATCATGCTTGACTGACGTTTTGACAGGCTTCTCAGTTGTCTTGATGATTTCAGACTCTGGTGGTGCAGGGACTCTGAATGCTGGATGCACTGATGGCTTTGAATTTTCTTTAAGCTGGATTTTGAAAATGGCCTTTAAAGAGGCCTGAGAAGCTCCGTTCTGTTGAGTCTTCAGTCATCGGGTGTATTCACTGCTAGATTATCATAGTGACAGTCTTTTGATGAGTTTCAAATATCCTCTAAATCAGCTGAAAGTGAACAATATCCTTTAGAAATATCAGGACAGTTAATGCACTGAAGTTGAAGCAATATACTTTGTTTGTTTACCAGAAACTTAATTCCACTGGTGAAAGGTTGTTCTTCCAGAGCTCAGACTCAGGGGAATTTTAATAAAATTTAATGCATCCTTGCTGAATACAAATATTGATTTTAAATGATGAAACAATGACGATGAACATGTTCAGATACTGGACGATTAATCTGACATTGTTAGCAACTGATGATTGCACATTTCTTGTGGTTTCTTCATTTATGAGAGGGGAAAAAACTTGGCATTAGTTTTTTTTTTTTTTTTTTTTTTTCTTTATTGCACTTGTGCCATTGAACGTGTGCTTTCTGCAGCCAAATGCTTGATGCGGTTTTGGCTGACGCTATAAACCACAATGCTTAGAGCTAATCACTTCCACCACCTGTTTTGGTTGTTTTTTTTCGGCAGGTTTGCACGTCTCTTGCCTTTTAAAGGACATTTTTCAAGCAGTCAGATAATCGTTCGCACCTGCTGCTGTTTCGCTGAGCCTTTTCATATGCTCTGAGTTACCTGGTCAATTCTGATAGCCTCACCCACCTCATTCGTTTTTCTCTTGGTAGAAGCTCTCTGACCTTTTCATTATATGACACCAAATGCAGTCTGGCCATTGGTCCTAGTGTTTCTCAGCTTGAAAAACTGAACTGTTTTTCACTGAAGTTCAGTCAGGAAGTTACTTCAGACTATCAGAGCTTTCGTGATGCTGTGACTACATTTGTACAAGGCGTGCTATATTAGACACTGATAGAATGTCAGTTGAATAAAATTGGTCTTGAATAGAATCTGTTGTGTGAATTAGTTGAATTACTTAGAATTTTGTGTACATTTGTTGTCTTATTTAAACATATTTGTATAATTTATATTGTTTACAGCAGGTCATAGGGTGATTCCCATGAAATGCATGAACTGATAAAATGTGTACTTTTAATTGCAGTTCAAATCACTTTAGGGTCAAATACATGCTGAATAAATATAATTTGTTGAGTATGTTTGTGTCAGTTAAACCATCAGCATATTTATACCATTCTTATTGCTTCAACAGTGGGTCATGGGTTTGATTTATAGGGAATGCATAAACTGATAAAAATGTGTACTTTTAATTGCAATGCAAGTTGCTTTCAGGTCAAATACATGGTTAAGAATTAGTTTGTATATAATTTGTTGAGTAAGTTAATGTTAGTTCAAGCATCAACCTGTAGATATCATTCATGTTCCTTAAACAGTAGATCATGGGTTTCATTCCCAGGCAATGTATGAACTGATAAAATATATATTTTTTAATTGCAATACAAGTAAGTTTAAGGTCAAATACATAATGAATAAAAATTGTCTGAATAAAACTTGTTGAGAAAGTTTGATTTAATTAAAGGATTAACATACTGTAGCTCAAGTACTGTAGCTCATGGGTTTGATTCCCAAGAAATGTGTGAACCGATAAAATGTGTACTTTGAATGCAGTTCAGGTTGGTATGGATAAAAGCATCTCACATAAATGTAAATGCCTAGTTGCCTGAACAATATCCGTCTTTGTTGAATGACTTGCAAAGAGTAAGTTTTAGTCAATAATAGCGCCCAAAACACACACAGTATGCTGTTTCAAAAATCCCCTAACAGGGATGTTGAGGCTTTCTACAGTGATAAAGTGCCTTTGAGTTCAGATTTCAGATTATTCTAACACTAATCCAGCACAGAAGAAAGTTGTTCATGATTGACCTGATTTCTAGGGTGCTCACTTCAGAAGCAAAAGTTCTTCACACTGCTAATTATATCAGTCTTGCACTGTTCTCCTGCCTGCTGAGAATCGCTCTGAATCAACCTCAACTTTCACTGCCTTCAAGTCATGTCGGTGTGTTCATATTTACAAGATGAATGCTCATGAACACCAACACAGTGTTGTAAATTCCAGTGGGATTTTCTTTATGGGTCGAGGAAGGGCCACAAGCACTTAGGTCGGCGTTTGGGACAGGGCCAGACTTGCATGACAAAACTAAACAACATTCTCTGAAGGATAAAACTAAAACATCACACTGGTTTCTGTTCAGCATTTGCTCTTGTATTTCTCAAAGGACTCATTAAATTAAAAAGTTTTTTTTTTTTTTTTTGGTTATATGGTGACATTAAACTGTATTGGATACTCAACATGCCTTCAATATTCATTATTAAGTCCTTTCTTTTTTCTTTTCTTTTCTTTTCTTTTCTTTTCTTTTCTTTTCTTTTCTTTTCTTTTCTTTTCTTTTCTTTTCTTATGAATTACTACTAATTGTTATAACTGTAATAATGTTAACAAGAAACAAACACACTAAAAATATATATATATAAGGCTGCAGTAAATTATATGAAATTAGCTTTTGCATATATTTTATTCCAAAAAAATATTTCATGCAGATAGGGATGTAACGATCCACTCAACTTACGATATGATTTGATTCGATTCATTTTATTTTTTTTTTTTAACAAAATGATATTTAAGAAAAATCATACAACTAAATGTGTCCTTTTATTCTTGCTTGAAAAAAATGCTGCACATTTCTTTGTGAAACTAAAATGTAATACTATAATAATATACTAAAATAGCACTTGCATATTATTGCTCTTTTGTTGGTTTTGATTGCTTCTATTGTCCTTAATTGTAAGTCGCTTTGGATAAAAATGCATGAAACAGAAGACGAGCTGAACGAGATGCAGATTCACTCTCTTCCAGCAGCTGCAATTTAAATAATTTCCTTGGTCTCCGCTGTAAACAAAGCAGTGCTGCATTTATGAACTTTAATATGCAAGAGGCAAGATGAAAAAAAAAGACAGTTTATAAAGACAGTAGGTTCCCCTCAGGCATACATTCATAAAAACACCTACCCTTAATTGTATCATAATTGTTTAGCATCTCAACCAATTTGAATCGTCAGATATTTGAATCGATTTTCAACCAGATCGCGGCTAATCGTTACATCCCTACATGCAGATTCCAAGTATTAATCACTGTAATCTGAACACGGACGGAAATGACATCGAAGTGAAAAAGTTTTTTGTTATTTTTGTGACATATACACTTTGAAACTGTTAGTAAACAAAATATTATGAACAATGTAATTTAACAGAGTTTATTTTCTAAAACTCTTCAGGGCGAAAATAGCCATGGTTGAACAAACACCAAATTATGACATAAACTTAATTTCCCAGGAGGATTTGAATGTGGCAAGATAAAATGCCTGTAGATAAATCATCAACTACACATCATTTGCTCTTTATTTTGTTGCAATAATGACTTCCAAACTTATTAGGAGAAGTTGAGAGAACCATAAAAGTATAGATATATTGCTGTCTTGCAGTAAAGCCTTATCTCACTTGTGCTGACTGATACAGATCAGTGAGAAGAGCCCATCATTTCCCAAAATATCAGCACTTTTTAACTTGCCATGCGTCTGCAGCATGTCTTACGGTAATTATCCTGCATGCCTGCTGTTCTCTGTGTCTGTTGGTTTGTGTGGCCGGTTACATCACCCCATTCATCTCTTTTTACAAGGCAGGCAGAGTGAATGAAAAGAAGAAAGTGAAGGTTAAGCTTTTTTGTCCGGTGCCTCTATTGTGCTTGTGTGGCTGTTTGCACTTCTAGGCGAATCTACTTTTTAAAGGGCCCTAAAGAGTTTACTGCATTCAGAACACACACACCAGGAAACACACGTATTGTAAGCACAGCCATGGACACATTTACACAAAATATGACCTGGCCTGGATCCTCTTTTTAATGCATTTCAACAGGAAGCTTTGCCTGTTTTATAATCTGCCAGGCTAAAATTGTGAGTCATGTCAAACAGTGTGAGAAAAGATAGTTTTTCAACAGCATGAACATTTCCATCTGGCACAAAGTTTCTAGTGGAAATATAAAAGTCGTTTGTGTCAATTAAATCAACAACAACAGAAAAATCTTACATTATGATCATAACTCAGTTTGACAGACTGTATGCATTCAGTTCATCACTGAAAAGATATATATATTGTTTCTTGTTTCTCTTTAAAGTATGTAATGTTTTAAAGTAAAACTGATCGTGGTTGACTTTACTGTGCATTAAGTTATTTAAAAATGTATTTATTTAAGTGTGTGTGTGTGTGTGTATATACATGCATATGTGTATATATATATATATATATATATATATATATATATATATATATATATATATATCAAAGGCACTTAAAATGTTGCTTAAACATGTTACTTTACCACACTGCTGCCACATAGATGGGGTTAAACAGTGCACACTGAGAAAAAAAAAAAGAGGAAAGAAAGAAAAGAAAATCATAATTAAACCTAATTTTGGCACCACGTCACCAAGATTTCATCCCCTCTACCATAAACACCTTTGTATTGAGACGCTCCCTGATGCACAAAACCAAATCCTGCACTGTATTTTTTTCTGGTTATGCTGTCTTTTATTATGCAAACCTGGCAACCCTCCACTCTACTTTTCCAGTAACATGTCATCCATTGTTTGTTTTTTTTTGTCCTCTATTACTCTTTGTGTTGAACATACATAGTTATTAATGCATCTCCTATAAGATGATCCATCTGCTGTACATTCATTGATCTATCTTACATTCATTAACAGAACAAAAGGTGTCGCATTCACCACATCTTTTGTAAAGTGCCCTTTCTCTCTTTCCTTAAAGATAAAAAAAGGAAAACCTGCCACTCAATGACGAGTTTGATTTAAACGTTACGAGCATCGGTAGCTTCAGTGACCCGCACAAGGTCACCTGCTCTCTCTTACCTCTTAATGGCACTCTCTCCAGCGAGGAAGCACTCGTACAGTCATACGCTCTCACTTTGTTTCCATGGCAGCAAGGAATAATTTCTTTCACTTTTCTTCTTTTCTCCTTTACCTCCCTGCACCTAGCCAAGGGTTTTCATTGCAATTCACCGGCTCCTGTCCTGAAAACATGTTCAGTTAAAATATCCTTGCGCCCAGGCCCTAAAACTACTCATGCATATTTAATGTTCGTGTTGTGGTTTTCTTTACCCTGTTTCAACAGCAGGATCTCTGTATGTGTCTCACTTTCAAACACAATGGCTGGAATTATAATCAGGGTTCTGAACTGGTTCAAGGAACGAAAACAAAAACCGGAAACGAACAAAATTTTGACAGGAACAGAAACAGAAACAAAATCAAATGTTATAGTTCCGAACAGAATCAAAAATTTGAAATGGCCAATTAACGGTTAATAACGTTATTTTATCATTCCATTTAATATTTGACATTTTCTGTCAACCAATCACGAATTCCAGCTTCCAGCTAATTTTATATTATTATTATTATTATTATTATTATTATTATTATTATTATTATTATAGATTTTTATTATTATTAGTTATAATAATGGAATATGCTTATTACATTATATTATTATAATACATGCCAATTATGTTTTTTTTATGTTGATATAATTATTATCAATTGTAATATATATAAAGCTTTAACTATAATCAATTTAGTACTAAGTATAACTATACCTAATAATTGTATGTGTGCATTTGTGTAATTATTATCTTAGATTACTTTTAATGATACTTTTTGGTTGGCGTCCTGTTGAAATTATGGATTTGTAATGCAAATTTGTGTCTTAGTATTTTATATATGCAAAAAGGAAAGAACTTAAAATCGAAACTGAAAAAAAAAAAAGACAATTGAATCATTTAGAGATTAGAAGTTTCATGGAGCATTAATGAAGACACAGAAATCTGCTTTCTTGTGTTCAGTAAGTAGCTCAGATCTTCATTAAGCAGCTACTCTGATAGAGTTCCTGCAGTGAAGGATTTATCCAACTGAGTCACATGCAAGAGTTGCTGAACCATTCACTAAGAGATCCTACTTATTTGGATCCAAGTTATTTGTTTGTGAAATGGACTACATTGGTTATGCTGTGGGTTTTTGATTTGCTAAAAAGAACCAGCTCATAAGAGTCCTTTGTTCATAAGAGTCCTTTGTTTGTCAGTGGGACTGCTTTCATTAGTTGCTCTTGAATCGATGAAAGGAATCGGATTACATTTGTGATACAGTATTTGATTCACTATTAAAAGAATAAACCATGAGAATCATTTGTTTGTGAATATGATTGCTGGATTTGATTCGCTGAAAAGAACCAGATCAAAAGAATCATTTGTCTGAATTGAGTAAATAGAAAGACGTGTTTTTGCACTGTTGTAAAATTCTTCAGCGCCCTAAGATTTTTTGGTCACACTTTATTTTAGGGTCCAGTTCTCACTATTAAATAACCATTAACTATTACTTTTGCCTCAATTAACTCCTTATTTGCTGCTTATTAATAGTTTAAAAGGTAGTTGTTAAGTTTAGGGTATTGGGTAGGATTATGGGTGTCATGCATTATATGTACTTTATAAGCACTAATAAACAGCCAATATGTTAATAATAGACATGCTAATAAGCAACTAGTTATTAGTGTGAATTGGACCCTATACTAAAGTGTTAACGTTTTTTTTTTTTTTTTTTTTTTTTTTTTTTATGGCACAGATTCAAACAATACAGGACCACATAGTACCAATGTGCACACTTTGTTTTTGTGAGGTGCACCACTTGTGCTTACGTGAATCAGACTCTTGTAATAAATGATGCAAACAACAACATGGTTTGTTTTGTGCTATGGGTGATGTTGAGAAATCCATTGAGTTTAAAAGCCTGGCCAAGCTTCATTGTATGTCTATACGCAGGGTTAGATTATACACGTCAAGGGCCTTGCAACAGCTGGCTAAATTACTAGTACTAAGTAGTTATTTTGAAAAGGCTTTTATTCAAAGTGATTCCGGTACACTTCAAGTACACTTGGTACCTTTCTTAAGGGCTCAATGGTGACATTGGTTTGTAGGACTCAAACCAGCAACATTTTGGTTACCGGCCAAGCGTTAACCACTGCACATCATTAGCTTGATTAAAACTGAATAATGTATTAGTTTAGGGCTGTTGTTGTGCTTGCAATTTGAAATGTCATCTAATTCTAATTACATTCATTGAGTGTTTACCAGTCGACCAGTTTGGCCATTTCTATGGAGCGTGCCTGTATTCTTCATGTCATTTTGTGGGAAATGAACCAGGTTAGGCTATTTGAAGCCCTGTCAAATTGAGGACTGTAATATCTTGACATGTAACATCTTCATTCAGTGCTTTAATTATGCAGTAATTGATAAATCAAACATGTCTCAAGCACCAAGCAGATTTGAGAGCGGAACATGTAAACAGCTGTTATGTTATTCTAGCGTGAAACAGGTTTTGATACCTGGTGCTTTTTGATAAAGCTTCTGTTATTTTTAAATGTTGTTTATTGACTTTTTAGCCTTACATATTACTTTTAGGACAGTGCAGAAAGATTCGGGGAGAATGGGATCATGGTATGACACAGGCCAGAGTTGAACATGGGCCCTTTGTAAGGAACATGTTGCTGTTCTTTTTTGAGAACACGAATGAGCAGGGAACGTCCACCCATTTTATTGTCTGATGCTTTTCTTTTACATTTTAGATGATGCATACCATGCTCTAATTAGAAGCACATACACAAACATTGTGGGTCTCCAAACAGCTATAATAACAAACACTGTTCATTAAAGAGTGTTCCTTGCATTGCTTAACGTTAATTAACCAAGATACAAAGACTACTTTGGGCTTGACTTTGCATGTTCTGGAAGTAGTTATTGGACGAGCAGTTGAGCTGAGTTGAGACTGCTGTTTAGCACAATGAATATAGGATGATTTATTGATTTAATTAAGAAATTTAGCAGACGTTTGAATTTGAATAGCAGCTTAATGAGCTGTAATATGAATGACATGTTATTGTTCTACAATGTTGTAAACCTTGTAAATAAAACAAGAAATTAGGTGCAAGCAACTAGATTCATTTATTTATACATTTTTAAGTAAGTTTGATAGTGTTCAAATCCCTCACCATATATGAAGTTAATCTTCATTTTCTTTGAATAAAAAAAATGAATTAAAAAAAAAACAAGTTTAGCAAGCATAGCCACTGATTATTCCTCCTTGTGCGTAAGTTGAGTCTAAACTTGCTTGCAAAACTTTTTTTTGTGCTTGAAAACTTGTCACTTTTTACCTGCAAAGTGGGTGATAATACAGTTACATATCTTGTAACATGCTGAATAAATAAATTTACACAGAAACACACAAAATATTTTTTTGTAAAAAAAAAAAAAACAAAAAAAAAACAAAGCTGCAGGTAATAAAATAACTATATGATACAAATATCACCATGTACTAAATTATTTAATTGTTCTGATTCAGAAACTATTTAAATGTATTTGACATAAGTCAGCGGTAGTGTATGTCTACGTGATTAGAAAAAAACAACAGAGCCTCACTAAGGCAAAAAAAAAAGAAAAAAAAGGCAATATTCACAACAGGCAAATTTTGCCCCTTAATAAAGAAGTTGATTAAGACACTGGTTGTGGGGATTGTTGGGAGATGCAGAAGTAGTTTTTCTTCACGCCCTTTTACTTCCAGACAACTGGGCCCAATCCAAACGCCGTCCCTGTGGATTACTACATCACTGTTCATCTGCAGACGTAAGCACAGCAGAACACAAACTCAGCATGTAGAAGATGTGCTACCACTCCATTTGTGAATGCTCAGAGGGATTCAGGTTCACCCCAGTAAAAAGATGCTCGGAGGTTGCTGTGACAGCCATGCTAAACCTAGACCTGCTGCAACTCTGCTTGACAGAAAGGTCATGCGGTACACAGGGACTGAGAAAGCCTTGCTAAGGGGAAATCAAGATAAAGAACAGAAGGTCATATCAGATTGGCCTTGACTTAGAGTTATTCATGTGTATAGTATTTGTTATTATTAGTAGTAGTAGTAGTAATGGTAGTAGTAGTATTGTTGTTGTTGTTGTTGTTGTTGTTTTTAAGCATAATACATTTTTACTAATTCGTTTAAATGTTACTACATATATAAACTGTATTTTTGTCCCCACTTAATTATGTTGTAATAATGAAATGTGATGTCGGTATAAAGATATAAGATAAACGATAACAATAAAATAAATGATAACATCTCGTTATAAAAAAAAAAAAAAAAAAAGTTTAACAACATCACTTTTTTTTACAAGAAAAATACTGTTTAAAAAACATAACATCTCTGTTTAACTGCATAATTGCGTGGACAAAAACAATATGTACTATATGTGGCAGCAGTGCTTCACCGTAATATTTGGATATTTATATTATAATGTTTCTCAAAATTAGCAGCTTCTTTTAAATAAAATATCAATGGAAACAAATTTGGTTTATATTAAATTAGTAAAACTAAGAGAAAGCCTTTTATCCGCCAAAGGCTGTTCGATTTTGCATCTGAATTCAGCAAATATTCTAACATTTCGAATTGTTCAGGCATTTTCATGCATTTGGCCAAAATGCTCAATTTAATGTGGTTTAGTATTGCTTTAATAAGATAAGTATGATCTGAACTTTCTCTAATCTGATGTTGAAGCAATTGGCAAATAAAAAGAGGCTCTCTGAAATGAAGCCAGTGCAGTTTTATTTGTTTGCCCTGTGGGTCACGTTTAGCCGCACTCACCTCTATTAACTCCTGCTTATGCATCTCCCAACGGTCCATTCGCTCTTTCAAGAATTCCAAGTTACCTCCTCTTCATTAATTGGATCCTGCCTGCATCCTTAGAAATTGTCTCTGGGTTTTCTTTCTGTCTGGCTGCACCTGAAAACCTGGAAAAAGCCGTAGGGTGAACGGCATGTGGGTTTAAATGAGGACATCCCTCCCCTGAAGAAGACGAGAGTTTTAGTTTAAAAGACTACAGAAAGACATAGTTTAAGGAACAAATATCTGTGAGGGGACAGAAGGAGAAGGTGTGACTGGTTTTAGGTCCTGTGTGTGTGTGGGGGGGGGCTGAGAATTGATTACTGATTGCTCTAGTTTTGCCTGTGAAGAATGTGGTGAAATCATCAGCTGCTATAGAAGTGGAGCGGGACAGAGGAGAGAACTGAATGTTTTGATGAGATTATGTGTCTAGAGCGCTGTTGATCTTGTTGTGGAAGAATGAAGATTTGGCAGTATGGACTGATACATACTCACGTCTGACAGATCTTTTGATTTGCGCCATTTTCTATCTTCTGCCCTGAATTTGGTCAGATGCCCACGAGGAATGTGGTCACATTCTAATTAGCGCAGCCAACAGCATATAACAGAGCAATTGCTCAAAACAAAACTACAGTTCACACTTAAGTGCTGGAAGAGAGCAATGCAAATAACACATGCTTCTTAGCTGACAGCAATTATAATTACCAGTAAGTGCAATCAAACAAAAACTACAATGAAAATGCAAAGTAGAAATCAAAAGCGACCAAATATTCCTTCCTAGCAAGAAGTAATAATTTAAACAACAGTCTCTTCTGTTGACTGTTCGCTTCTCCCACAAACATGTATCTTTGAAGATATAGTTAATAAAAATAAAAAAATGAACATTTGCTTGATTTTGTGGAACATATTTTGAGATTTTTTTCCTCCATGCAGTGGGGTCCAATGTTGTCAAATAATCATACAGGTTTTGTATTGCTTAAGGATGAGTAATAAGTTATGAAGCATGGTTTGTTGTTTTTTGAAGTCTTCTCATTGACCAAGATCAGATCCTGTTAAACAACAATATTTAAATGTTTTACAGGTTGAACATGGTCTGTTTAGGGTCTGTTTAGATATACTGACTTTTACAATCTGCTACTATGGTACAGCCACGGTACTTTGGTATTTTCCTGGTTCTTAAAAAAGTACTAATACACTGCTGCATTGTGGTATTGCCATGGTCCTGGGTCCAAAATAAAAACATTGTAATGCCATACATACGTCATACCATGGTACTCTAAGAAACTCTATTGTATGATGTAAAAAAAAAAAAAAAAAAACCTTACCATGGTATTTACATGGCTCTGCAAATAGCAACCATGCTAACGTCATGTTGCATATACAAAAAAATTTTATTATCATGGTAATGAGTCCAAAAAATAACAATATGTTAAACACACACTAAAAAGGTACACCTGCAAAAAGTACCATGGTACAACCATGGTTTTCTTTGAAGTACTTGTACCATGGTTAATACATTTTGGTGTCATTGTATTTTGTTGTACCATACTATCAAACTGAGCATATGATTTTATTTATTTATTATTTATTTGTTTGTTCATCTGTTCGTTCGGTCACAAACTCACTAATCCATACATTTATTCATTTAACCAGGCATTTTATTGAAGGGGAAAGATGCTGTAATATTTACTGGTGCATTCTAGAAAAAAGTCACCGGTGTGTGTGTGTGTGTGTGTGTGTGTGTGTGTGTATATATATATATATATATATATATATAGCTACAAATATCTCTGATCTAACGCATTGTTGTAAGCATATTCTTCATATTTTTTTATTATCTGCAACACTAGAAAGATTAAAGCGGCCTTAAGCAAGCATCCCTCCACTATTGTTGTGATTGACTCCCGGGCAATAAAAACACTCAGTCTCTTAGCAGCTCGAGAATTAAAACACCCTGATTAAAGCCTCAGACTTCAGTCCCCACTCATCACGAGTTAACATCCAATCCAGCCGGCGAGCTGACTAATTTAAAATCAGTAACGTTCGAGGGCTCTGACTTGCAAAGTTCCAAGCCAAACTTTGAGCACAATGAATTAGGTAATTTCTCAACAGACCAAATCCTCCCGCGGCGGCTGGTAATCATGGTATCATTATCACTGATTCTGCCTCCCGCATCTGCGTGAGTTTCAAGTGACAGTGCAATTCATGGACAGTGACCATGATGCGAATGAACTCCTTCGCCTGTAACCGTCGAAACGCTCACTTCGCTGGGCAGAAACATCCTCTGAAAGTGTCACTAATGTGGGAGCCGCTGTGCTAGGGACATCCAAAATAATTGGCTCAGTGGGGTCTTGTTTTATTTCAAGTCAAGTGATTCAAGGGCAACAGATGTTGCAAAGTTAGAATTGCATATGCTTGTATGCAAACTTCTTTTTTCTTCTTCTTATTTTGTAGCAGAAACTCATTATTTGGATTTGTAATGGAAAGAGGCATGCCGTGGGACAACATGTCGCAATTGGTGTTCCCATGCGCTGATCAAATGATAGCCAGCGTTCTCAGCCATGTCTGCATCTTGTATTCCACTTGTTCCAGGGTCTGAGTTTTTTCTTTTATGTCACTTTTTAATGCCTCGAGCTGCATGAAAATGTGGCTGGATAGATTGTCTAAATGCGTCAGTGTATGCTGTTATCACTTCTTATAGATTATGAAAACACGGAAGCATGGCGAAGGCAGAGGAACTTTATTTTCTCACTTACAGTATCAATTCACTGTTTATTGGCAACATTTTTAACATGACATGGACATGTTAGGTCTGATCATTCTTAAATCTCCTTGAATGTCAAATCTAGTAATATCAAACCATTTGCATTTGTATAATTTATTTTGTGTATTCTCCATTTTGCCCACTGACATTCATATTTAAATATGCATATGAATAATTATTATGTCAAGTAAAAAAAAGGGAAAATAAAAACACAAAACATGACAACTTGAATAATTGTTTCATCTTACAAATTATTCTATTACAGTGTTTTGTTACATTTATTTATTTAGTTATTTGTTTGTTTTTATATATATATATATATATATATATATATATATATATATATATATATATATATATATATATATATGTTAAACACACCCTCACATATAAAGAATATTACAAATTTAAATAATATATATATACACATACGTACATAAAATCGTTCATTACGTGTGTAAAACAAAGCATAATTCATAATAAGTTACATTCAAAATCCAGTTGGCTCTATGTGCCCCTTGTGTTTGAAAGGGCATTTCTGTTTCAGTCTATGCTTTCGATTAAAATTTGCTGCAGATGTGCCAATTAGCTGGCAGATCTTTGCATTTGCCCGCAGGTCAAACAACAACAAGTCCAGCAAGATTCATCCGGCTTTACTTTCCACTGCCATCCAAGCGGAAAATGAAGGACTTCTTCTGCCGAAAAGAATTCACATCATTAAGGCATTGTACTGTGAAAAAATTATTACAGAAAGGTTTGTTCCAGTCAAAAAACATATGACACGCTGTGTCGAGAATCGTATTAATCTAAAGAGGGTAAACAAGCCAACTTAGAGCCATTTATGACTTTTTTAGCAATCCTAATGCTTTTAATTGTCAATTTTAGAGAAATCCATAGTAGCTGTAGGTGGAAGGGGTGTTTTGTTATTCAAGACTTGTTCTTACAAATGCTCACGTTCGGTATTCTACTATAAGTAAACATATGGTTGTATTTTAAGTGTCCCAGAAGTAACCATATCAGTGCCGGAGGACATATGATAGATAGAGGATGGCAATCGTACAGCCAAGATCTCATTACCGATGGCTGCTGCGATATTCCCTTTGGAACGTGCAGAATATGTTCTTAAAGCACTGCCATTTCCCACATCAGCTCGTGAAATGAACACAACCATTTGCATGTAGAAAACATGCCTCAACCCTTTCAAAAATATGAGTTTAAGATTCCACACTAACAAAAGGGTTCCATACCATTCCGCCATTCAGCTGCTCATCATGTAAACGAAACTTCTCTCTGACTCTTAGAAATAATAGATCATAGATGCATTGTTATGGCAGTTTATATTCACCCAGGCCTTGTTTCTATTCCTCCCAAAAAAAAAATCTTGAAAGAGAATCAAGCCGCTCCTCGCTTTCAAAGAAATTTTTGGATGTGTCTCGTCTTGTTTCGAGCACACAGGGATATGCTAATGAACTCTGATAGCTGACGTGTAATCGGAGCATGTGCACCGACATTTCAGACATACACTTTCCCCTCTTTGTCTTCGGCTCAGTTATGATCCTCAGTCATGCAGGTGATCGGTTTGCTTTTTGCATGCAGCCAGGCCTCATAAAACCAAGGCTTTTTCATAAAACCCAGTGCTGGCCTTTGTCGGTTTTGTTTGAGATTGGTTTTCAACTTCTCTCACAGTAGTTTAGGACTGATTTCTGAAGGCTTGTTAGACAACAATCATCTGAGATTAGTTTTGCAGCTTCTCATACTCCAGTACACTTGGCAGTTTGATTTTCTAATTCTAATCTCAGTGTGTTTGCTTCAGTATAAGCCATTGTACATCTGTAACGTGACATATTTTTGAGAACAACAGGATAGTCAGTAAGAAAATAAATGTATTGCAGGCAATTCACAATTATTTCACAATACTATAATGAAAACCAAAAACATCCCATTTTGAGCAGAATGCATAATTTTTTCGGTCAAGCTTGTACCTGATGTCAAATGTTTTGTGTTTTGTAATAAAATGTAAAACCCTTGTTTTAGTGCAGTGAATGATTGACAGGTGAGTAGGCGGTACTTCGCTGTTTTTTGGGAGACATTAGGGTGAATTTGCATTTGCACTATGAATATTTCCGAGTGTTCGGCTCCATTTGCATATGTATTTAGAGCTTGGATCACCCAAGGTGGAAGCAAACATCAGTTGTGCAGGGCTTTAGGGGCAGGGTAAAGGATAGAATCAGTACTTTGTTGTTTAACAGTAATGTTGTTCCAGGACCAACAAGGGTGTTGATTATTTGGCACAATCGCATTGAGTTTCAAAGCATAATTTTCTCAACAGCTGAGACAGAACAGTGTCCTTTTAAAGCGTTGAACGCTCTGATACATCACTGTCTGTGTTTAGTCTCCCACACAATAGCGTTCGCTTCTGAAAATCTGACTGGCGCCAGAGTTCGCAACGGCCCATTGGTGACTCAATGGCGTGTAAAAACAGAAACAGAATAGTGAGCTGTGAGGTGCCATGCTCGCTTCCCACGGTGAAATACATTTTATACTTTGTAGCACATCATTTCTAGTGATACTGGATTGGGTTTGTTATCTGAGCTCTACTCCATCAACTCACTTGACAGTCTGAGAAATCCTTTGGTGTGTGTCTCCATCAGCGTTCACGACAGTCGCAGATGAAGTGATAAGCCAAAAGGTGGTTTCATTAAACAGTTGCATCACATTATCATACTTTCAGAATAAAAGTCTAGCCTCACCCACAGCATCCTTAATACTTGTTGTTTATTGATGCATGGTCATGACAAATAATGGATATTTCTATAAATCTCATTTTGATTTGTACTCCTGAAACAATTTGGTTGCATTATTATTATTATTATTTTAATCTACACCCAGGAGTAATGCATATGAATGCATATTTAAATAAAGTCATAGTCTGATTTGCATTATTCCTTAGTTAGTTGTGCACTCAACAATGCATACTTCAAATGCAAATAAACAAAGCTATTAGTATTGAGCAGAACTACTTTCTAAAAGGATAAAATAAAACGATTAATTCCATCTGGGTGGTTTTTGCTTTAAACCGTATCAGACTCTACATAAATATGTTATTAAGAAGCTATTGCGGTTGACTTTTACAAATTAATATTAGGTCCAGCTTATTGTGAAATCCGACTTTGTGTCCTTTCAGCATGTGGATGGCCGAATTAAGCATTCAGGGGGTAAGGCATAATCACATTATGCATTTCACTGCTGTGATGTTGAGATTAAAAGTCAAACACTTTCCCAAATTAGAGGCGACAAAAGTTTTTAAGCAGTTTTCGCTGTCATTGTGCGAGCACCTCGGGGAGACACTGATGTGTGCAATATGTTTACCTTGAGCTGACTGCCCCCCTCTTTAATATTCAACAAATCTAATTTGCAAAGCATACGAGATAGCACCTGTTCTACTTGGGTTAGCAGACTGTTGTCACAAATTATAAGCTTTGGGGAAATATATGAACCGAAACTCAGACAAGGAAGGAGCGGCTTAGTGCCCTGAAACACTTTAAGAACTCGATGAGACTTTAAGCGTTGGATGATGTACAGGAAGTCTGCCCATGCACTACTATTTAAATGAGTATCACGTCCCTAATCCACTGAATAAAAGAAAACCCATGCTCGCTAATTAGTCGTATATCCAGTGTATTTGGTGTGAATCGTGTTCGGGAAGTTTCTCCGTGGCTCACTTTGCAGTTTCCTTTATGACTTTACTCACACATTAAAACTTTCTCAGAAGGTTCTTAGACTTTGTAAATTTCCCACGTGTACCACTTCAGACATGTCGTTAGCTGGGTTCAAACTCTTTTGATATGCACCGCTCGTTGTAATGTGTAGAATAGGGTTAATTTAGATTGGTCAATTGTTGGCTTTTCTTGTATATTCTCACATGCTTACTTTAATGCTTACTTGAAATAGTGACTGTTATTTCAATGTGGGTTTTCCCAGAGGTTGATTTGAGTGATGTTTTAATTGCCGCTAATTTTGCATGAAGATGTAGCATCCCAGAGGATTCTCAGGAGACTTAATCTAGTTCTTAGTTGTTTTATTTAAGTGTCATCTTTGTCTTTTAGATCATGGCTTGAGTAATTAAACGCTACCACACAAAAGTTAGATATATTATTACAATTTAAAATACCTGTTTTCTGTTTGAATGATTTTTAAAATGTAGTTTATTTTATTTGATACAAAGCTGAATTTTCAGTTTCAATACCTTTGTCTTCAGTCAGTGACTAATCTAAATTGCAGCTCAAGAAGAATATATATATATATATATATATATATATATATATATATATATATATATATATATATATATATATATATATATATATATATATATATATATATATATATATATATATATGTACCCTGAACAAATTATAAATGCAACACTTTTGTTTTTGCCCCAATTTTTCATGAGCTTAATTAAAAGATCTAAGACTTTTCTATGTAAACAAAAGGTTTATTTCTCTCAGATATTGTAAACAAATGTGTCTAAATCTGTTTTAGTGAGCACTTCTCCTTTGCCGAGATAATCTATCCACCTCACAGGTGTGGCATATCAAGGTGCTAATTAGACAGCATGATTATTGCACAGGTGTGCCTTACACAATAAAAGGCCACTCTAAAATGTGCAATTTTATCACACAGCACAATGCCACAGATGTTGCAGGTTTTGAGGGAGCGTGCTATTCGCATACTTACTGCAGAAATGTCCACCAGAGCTGACGCCCGTGAATTAAATGTTCATTTCTCTACCATAAGCCGTCTCCAAAGGTGTTTCAGAGAATTTGTCAGTACATCCAACTGGCCTCACAACCAGGTGTAACCACAGCAGTCCAAGATCATCTGAGACCAGCCATCCGGACAGCTGTTGCAACAATCAGTTTGCATAACCAAAGAATTTCTGCACAAACTGTCAAAAACCGTCTCAGGGAAGCTCATGCTTGTCATCCTCATCGGGGTCTAAACCTGACTGCAGTTCGTCGTTGTAACCAACTTGAGTGGGCAAATGCTCACATTCGATGGTGTCTGGCACTTTGGACAGGGGTTCTCTTCACAGATAAATCCCAGTTTCCACTGTACAGGTCAGATAGCAGACAGCGTGAATGGCGTTGTGTGGGTGAGTGGTTTACTGATGTCAACGTTGTGGATCGAGTGGCCCATGGTGGTGGTGGGGTTATGGTATGGGCAGGTGTATGTTATGGACAACTAACAAAGGTGCATTCTATGATGGCATTTTGAATGAAAAGAGAGACTGTGACGAGATCATGAGGACAATGTTGTGCCATTCATCCACGACCATCACCTCATGTTTCAGCATGATAATGCACTGCCCCATGTTGCAAGGATATGTACACAATTCCTAGAAGCTGAAAACATCCCAGTTCTTGCATGGCCAGCATACTCTGGACATGTCACCCATTAAGCATGTTTGGGATGCTCTGGATCAGCGTATATGACAGTGTGTTCCAGTTCCTATCAATATCCAGCAACTTTGCACAGCCACTGAAGAGGAGTGGACCAACATTCCACAGACCACAATCAACAACCTGATCAACTCTATGCAAAGGAGATGTGTAGCACTGTGTGAGGCGAATATTGGTCACACCAAATACTGACCCCTGGACCCCCCAATACAGTAAAACAGCACTATTTTTATTTATTTTTTTTATATTTTTTTTAACCAAAAGTTTTGTATATTAAATCCATATTTTACAATAATCCAGTAAATTAAACTCACAACAAATAAAAGAAATTGAATCGTATTGTCTTAATTATTTTCTTGATGCATGTAAACCAAAATATAAATTGTTTAATTGAATTAAAAGTAAGTGTAGCTTTTGAGCAAATTATTTCCCACTAAAGAAAACACTCAAAACATTACATTTGATATTGCTAATAAGATTCCCTTGAAATTCTGACAGAATGAAGCACATTTTACAGTTTCTGTAAATTGTTGTAATTTTCTCTTTGCTGGTGATAAAGTTGAGATATTTAGTAATTTGTTACTTGTTTGTAATTATTCTGTTCAACTGGATCTCAAGTGTATCACTTTCAGTTATTTTTTAATAGACAGGCATTACTGTATCCTTCAGTTTGTATGGTTAAATAAATATATAAATAAAACAATACGAAACAGAAGAAGAATTATGCAAGCTTCCCACTTATTAGTTCTCAAGAGAGCTTCCCAAATCAAACCATAGCGAGGTGTTTACAAGGCCGAAGCACCTACTGCTGTTGTTCTTGATTACACTGATTGTGTCTAATTGACAGATTTACGTGGCCTGAGTTTCTCTGGTTCAACCTGTCCTCTCATGGCGAGGTCAATTTGTTTATTAGCCGTCTCTCAGCATGCCAGCAAGGGAAATCAACTGGTGTGGAGCTTCGCCGCTGAATTCTGTTTGCTGAAAATGAAACCTTGGCTCCAGGTGACCAGAGACAGAGCAGCTGTTTATGCAAAGAGCTTCACAATTAAAGGTGGGAAATATTTCATGAAGGGAAACGCAATATGACATTCATAAAATAAAATTTGGTAACACTTATAAAATTTGAATAACACTTTGGTATTCTTAAGTCATTATAATGAATGTATAATGCATTATAAGAAACCTATATATATATATATATATATATATATATATATATATATATATATATATATATATATATATATATACACTCATGAATAATAATAATAACAACAATTATAATACATTCTAATACGTATGTATTTGTGGTTATAAGTGTGAACACCATATTAAATCTACTTCAGTTAGGGTATAATGGACTATCTCATATCTTGACATTGCTATTTAAGATCTGAGCAGTATCTTACTACAGCTTGTGAGTGGTTAGATCGATGTTGAGTGTTATTGGAGTGTTTCCTGTGGTGCTAATGTTAATTAATTGATGTGAGTGTAATACTCCAACTGAAAAGAATGCAATGTTTTATATGGTTACATTTTATTTTGAAGGTCCCCTTCATCAATCGACTATAAGCAACTTTGCAACTACATGCCAACTAACTCTCATTAGAGTATTAATGTGCTCAAGAATGGTAGAATCAAGTATGTTAGAATAAGCTGACATACTTGCAAAAACACTTATAGTATGTTGGTTGACCATCAAAATAAAGTGTTAGCATATATTTACAGTAGCAGACATACTAATACTCTAATGACCCCTAGTTAACATGTAGTTGCAGTGTTAATTATCAACAGCTGTCTAAAGGGTACCACCAAAATAATCAAACTGATATTACAATACAAAGAGTTCAAAACAAATGTCATTTTACACATTCATCTGATCTTATGGCTGTTTGAGATCATTTTTGTTTTATTATTATTATTATTATTATTATTATTATTATTATTATTATTATTATTATTATTATTACTTCTAAGTGGTCTTTGACCGCTTTAAGTAAAGTAGTATCAGAAAAATGGCAAGATATGAGACGTATAATACATTATAACTATGAGAAATATAATCCATTGTAAAAGTTGATGCAGCGTGTTCATTGTGTTATAATTCATCATATTCTTAAAAGCTATAACCACAAATAAGTAAATATTTATAATATTTACAAATAAGTATTTTTTTTTTTGTTTTTTTGCATTATGAATGAATTATGCATTCATTATAATGCCTTAAGAATACCCTTATAATGTAATGTATAATAGATACGGGCTTCATAGAAAGTGTTACAAATTATTATTATTATTTTTTATTATTATTATACAATACATATTAATATTGTAAAACCGATACTTCTGATTTATTCCAAGCTGTTTCATAATTACATGTTTTGTTTTGTTTTTGGTAAACTAAACTGCCCTATATACATAAAACTGATCTGACTTTCTCCCATTTAGTTCAATGTTCACTTTAAGTGTATGACATGCAGTCTTCCTGCTTGCAACGTGCTTCCTCGTCCTGTTGTTAAGTGCTGCATTGTGTCATGAGCGTCCTTGCACTATCCTGATAGTTTCTAATGTTATAGAAACCTGTCTGAATTGATGGGGTGTTTATTCTTCTGCTGTCACAACTGCCTCTGTGTTGTCCTTTGTGAATCACCTGTACATCTGCGATCTGGCTTGTCTTGCACCTCCTTCCATCTTCCAGACGTACTGAAGTGGAATTGTCAGTAGATTGTGAGGGCTTGCTATCGCCAGCTTCCATTTACTGCCTTGGCCAGTTTCACTGGCTGTTGGAAATCTGATCAGATTAGACAGAGTCCAGAATTAATTTTGCCAAGCGCCTAATGTGGATAAAATTGCCTTTGGCAAGTAGATGAAACAATTAGTACAAATTGCATAACATTGTCTCTTTTATTGACATTTAAAATAGCAGAAAAAAAAATAAAATAAAAACTTCACAAAATAAAAAATATATATACTTTCAATGCAAGGATGCTATTCTTTAATCAAAATTGACAGAAGAGACAAAAGTTAAAATTTAAAGTAAATCACTTTTCTGAACTTTTTATTTATATTATTTCCTTAAAATAATCCAGAAAAATAAAATATGAAGCAGCACAAACATTGATAATAATCAGAAATGTTTCTTGAGCAGCAAATAAGCATATTATAATGATTTCTGAAGAATCATGTGACACTGAAGACTGGAGGAATGATGTTGAAAAGTTTTTTTTTTGCACAGGGAAAAAAAAATACATTTTACAATATATTATAATAAAATGCAGACATTTTGAATTACAGTAATTGTCCACAATATTTCAGCTTTTACTGTATTTTTACTTTTTTTTATTTTGTCCTGCATTCTTGATGAGTACAAGGGACTTCTTTTAAAACCAACAACTTTATATGACTCACGTCAAGCTTCATTTCAGCCATTCAGTTTTTTTCTAAATACTTATTATAAATAAAGTTTATTCTGCTTGTATGAAGCTATGCATGGATAAAGATATATATATATATATATCTTTGAGCTCAGTGGTTTTCAGCTGGTTTTCCTTCGGAGCCCAGATTTTAGAATTAACACCAAGTAGCAACCCGACAGAAACTATCCTTAAAATCAAAACATTAAAGTTCATTAATATTACCATGACTAGCATAAGCCTAGAACATGGCATATGAGTGAACTGGAAAATTAACAATTATGCAAATGCAAAACCAGCAGGACTGTGATTGATGTTTTTTGATCGTTTGCTGTGATGTGTTCAGATCTTGTAGACTTGTCTTTGTAGTTCGAGTGTTTGCTGTCTAAATGCCTCTTCAATTTGCTCTCGACGTACAAAACACAATGTGATCGGCACAAACCAGTTTTATCCTTGCTGCAGATTGACCAAATATATATATAATATAATGGATTGTATTTATTTTACCTTTTAGTACCTTTAGTGGTGTTTATGATATACAGTAGGTTGTGTCTTAGTACCATGAAGTTTTATTAGGTGCACAAAAAACAACATTTTTCAAACACGTGCACACTCACACACACAAAGAGAGACGTGAGATTGAAATGCATAGACTACGTAATTTAGTAAATGGCCATATGCATGTTCCTCACATGGGCTTAATTAACAGCTAAGGTTCAGTTTGAGCCTCTGGCCCTTAAAAAGTGAACACTGAAATCAGAGTATGTTTCTTAATTAAGGCCCATCCAGTCTCTTAGACTAAAGTGAACCCAAATGCACTTAATGTACCTTTCATATCACACTCTCCTTCACGAAATGCTTCCCACAACACAGTGGATATTTAAATGTTTATTGTCTTGAAATAATCATGTTGGTGTCTGAATGTTGTCCTAGAAACCTCATCTGACTTGTACTCTTGGATGAGTTTTGTTCTTCTAATAAGCACTAGGGGTGGGGAGGGGGTACATTTTGCATGTACATAATAAAAGTTTTGTGCAACCTTACATTAGAAGACATTATTTTTAAAGCAGAAATCCAAAACTGCACTCGAATATATATATATATATATATATATATATATATATATATATATATATATATATATATATATATATATATATATATATATATATATATATATATATATATATATATATAAACAGATATCATATAATGTGTATAATGTGTATATGGCATATATTTACATTGTTAGATTGCCTGCTGTATTCTACCTGCTGTGAAATGTTCAATTATGAGTGAGTGACGTGACATTCAGCCAAGTATGGTGACCCATACTCAGAATTTGTGCTCTGCATTTAACCCATCCGAAGTGCACACACACAGAGCAGTGAACACACACACACACACACACACACACACACACACACACACACACACTGTGAGCACACACCTGGAGCAGTGGGCAGCCATTTATGCTACGGCGCTCTGCATGTTGTGATTATAACAACTTAAATAGTCACTCCATCAAATATGTGACAACATTCAAAAATTGCAGGCTTTATGGTATGGAATCGTCTGAAACTGTATATATACTTCAGTGATATTTTCATGATTCTCCTTAATGGCATGTCTATATAATGAATGAGGTGAACAGGTTAATTTAGTCAGTTGTGAGTGCTGTGTTTTATGTGCCTCGAGTCTCTTCACATGCACTAAACTAGCAGCACAGGCGGACTGGAGCTCTTCACACACCGGCTGATGAAATTAAGTTCACTGGTGCACGTAAGAATTCTGTCTGCCTGGATCAGGAATCCCATGAAATAGCAGCAAGTCCCGGTGGGCCTGTGTGTTTGGGCTGACACAAGGAGACCGATCTGTTCTCTGAGAGAGAGTCAGAGAGCAAAGCACTAGAGTTCCATGTCTGCCTTTCGGTGTCTTTAGGGATGTATTGATTCAGGGACGATTGGCAGAAAAGTGGTGAATTATTTATAGCTGTCCTAGGAATTTTGTTAAAGAAGAAGCCTTCCCACAGTGTGGTACCTGATAGTATGCGAAATCAAATTAGATATAAGGTCAGTAAAAGTGTATGAAATAATCTGTGAATTGAATATATATATATATATATATATATATATATATATATATATATATATATATATATATATATATATATATATATATATATATATATATATATATATGTATCTTTGTGCTCTGGGTCTCTGCCTTCATCATTCAGTTCATACACCATTATCCAGACTTCTGCCTGGATCTGCAGTTAAATGCTTTCACTAACATAGCACACCAAATAGTGAATAATGCATTAGAAAAGTGTTGATGTATAAAATCCAACCCCCCAAATTTGTTAAATAATAATAATAATAATAATAATAATAATAATAATAATAATAATAATAATAATAATAATAATAATAATAATAATAATAATAATTTTCCCTCACAGTTCTGCAGCACTAGAACTATTAAACGTATTAACATTAATACACAATGACAGCGTAATTGATTATGTGACATTTTATTCACTTTGCAGCACTTGCCTGAACCACTGAATGCATTTAGCAGCTTCATGGTCATACATAATTCATGACGTAATTCAACAGATTAATAAGCATTTTGTACTTTTTATAATTTACAGTTGATGAAGGCTTAATAAAACAATCACATTTGCCACTCACACTATAGTTTTCTTATAACTGAGGTCACAAACATGTAATCTAATTGAATAGTAAGTAATGGTCTGGGAAACATGTGATGTTTACCCATTGTCTGTTTTTGTATGTGCACTTGTACATGTCACTCAAAAGCACTCACTGCATCAAACACAGCAGGATATGATGACGTATTTGAGGGTAAAATGCAAAAGGTAAATTACCTCATCAGTGAGAATAAACAGACCTATTGAACATAATTCCTGGAATTAGTAATAACTCTTTATTCAATGATTTATTCATGACATCAATGTACTCATTTCTGAAATTACATTGATTTTGTATTCATTGTATTGAATAATTGTGCTGCCTTTGTATTATTATTATTATTTTTTTTTTTATTTTTTTTTCAAATTAATTCAAGACCATTTGCTCACTTATTACATGTTCTTGGTGTTTTTATTTTGTGTAAAATTGCTGTAAATGATTTGAGTCAAAAGTGTGTTTCACACTGTATTACAGATTGATTGATTGATTGATTGGTTGATTAGTTTACTGATTATTTTACTATAGAAAAATGTCAGGTAATAGCCAAAAATTTAGTTATCGTTCTGTGCTGCTGTTGAAGGTAATCCGACATTTCTAAAGTCTTGGCAATTGCACATAATTATAATTTACAAAATAAATTCACTATTCATTCATTCATTCATTCATTCATTCATTCATTTAATTTTTAAAATGTCACTAATGTAAAACTGTACTTGGACTGGAGAAAGTTTTCTTTCTGAACTGAAATTCTTGATATGATGCCAATTAAATTAAATTAACATCAGCTTAATATGTCAACAGGTAAAAAAACAACAATTTGCAAACACTACGTAAAGCCTATGTATAATGCATTAATTATTCCTTGCAATGCACCTTAATGCATTGTACATTCTCATGACAAAATTGCAACCATAGTTAATACATTCATTGTGACACTATGTATTTTAAAATATGTTATAATTATTTACAACAAGATATGATGTATTGCAATGTGCATTGTGAATAATAAAATTCAATATAATCTTTAATATTTCTTTATAATGCATTATAAATAAAGGTTTTAAGTAAAGTGTTACCAAAAATTCTGGCTTTAGTGTGAACTCCACTCCAGACAACACTTCACTTTACTTCATCTGACCTGACAGCATATTTCAGCTAAAAACAGCAGATACACTCACTCAAGCTCTTGAAATCTCAAGATATTCAAACTGACTCTAGCTCGACCTGTAGCCGTTGTGGGTTTGTCATAATCCTCGAGCATATGGTGTGTAATGCGATGTAGGGTCATTCTGCACACGTTGAAGTTCTCCTTCAGTATCTGGATCAACTCTTCAAAGCCGGAAGGTCTCGCTTCACCTCAGCAGGGAGGCATCCATCCGAATGATCCTCATTTTGCATGCCTATCATCTTTGAACGAGTGCAATGTGAACATTAATTGCCCATATCACCATTGATTAAGTTCCACAACATCGCTCTGAGCACTTGACTTCACATTAAAGCTTGGCGAGCGAACGGCAAGTGTAGCATCCGATACTCAATGCACATAGACATAGAGATCCTCACGTGAATTAAGGGTCATGCAGAAAAAGGTTGGCCAGGGATTTTTTGTCCCAATGATTGAATTAAAGTTTGGTTTGCTTTTAACCCCCACTGGAGAAAGCCTTGATTGTGCGTTTCACAGATAGAAGTATGTAGGATGTGTTCGGAAATAATCAGATCCACTTGGAATTAAGCAGGAATTGGACTGGATCGTCAACGATTGCAAACGGCTGTAGAAAACAGAGAAATCCGAAGACCTACTTCTGTCTAAATCCATTTAATCCCCAAATTAAACGCACATCTGGCCTTGAGTTCAAACAAATATTACCTTAACTAAGGGAGGAGTATGACGCTTGATCTTTAATACATTAAAGACACTGTGACTTCTTTGAAAAGTTAAAAAAACATTAGGCCTAGAAAGAACATAAGAGGACAACGATAGGATATTACCGGTGGCATTTCGAGGATTTTTCAAAGAGGGGCCAAAAAGCAAAAAGAGGGGCAAAATTAATATTTCATTTGAATATGATTCTGTTTTTCTTTGACTGTGGATTTGAAACCTCAAGAAATATGGCTTTTGAAAAGGTCTTTAAGAAACAAATGTAAACTTTAAAAAAAAATAAAAGAAATTAAGAAATAAAAATATCCCTCCTTAATTATTTTCATCATTAGAAGTTTACAATGAATAGAAGGTCCAATACTGATTATTTGACTATAAGCCTTGTTTAGATTTAATACTTTTATAGGCCTATAGACTGCTGCAGTGATTTATTTTTGGAGGCAAACTCGTAAGTTAGCATCACACTCACAAAAATAGATTTTTTTCCATTCGATTTTGGATTATTGCAGAAAATAAACTCTGTGATGAACTTTTTTATGATTATTAAGTTATGTTTTGTTCATCATGATTATCTTCTCCAATAAAGACTTTTTTTTATTTTGAAGCCTAAATCAAAGCAAAGTTGGCAGAAGTAGAAGCTAAACGTAGGCTATAATAACTACACCACAACATCACCACAACTACACCACAACATCACCACAATTAAGGGGGTGTTTACACAACAAAATTTTTTTTTTTTTTTTTTTTTTTCACTCACAGATGAAGTGAGTACACAGGGATATTAATGTATCTTTGCAAATCACGTTTCCTAATAATTTGCAAGTTTTGTGGCTAAATGCAGCTAAAGTAAACAGGAAGGCTCATCACCCCACAGAAGAGAGGGGTGTGGTTAGCAGAGCTCATTAGCATTTAAAGGGAAATGCAACAAAATGGGTTGATGTGAAAATAGCATTATTTTATCCAAATTAGAAATTTTATCCAAAGTATGTTATAGAATTGTAAATAAGACTGTAAATAATCATATCGTCTTCGGGAAAAGGGGCATCCAATGACCCCTTTAAAATCACAGGGGTATTACTGATGTATTTTATGTTGCAGAGTACAACATTAAAAAATCTTGAGATTGTGTTAGTAATGCAGACATTATGAATAAAATAATAATAATAATAATAAATAAAAACATTAACTTAATAAGATGGACCCAGAAGAGCTAAAACCTCCTTTGGCTAGGTATGTTTTGTAACATGAAAGCTGGTTTGAGCTGGTTTAAGCTGGTCCTTAGTTGGTCATGTGCTGGTTATAAGCTGGTTATGAGCAGAAGCTAGTATGCTTGGGACTAGCTCATTACCAGCTTGTACCTAAATCAACTATGCTCCAGCTCAAACCAGCTGCCATGCTTCAAAACATACCCAATCAGCATATGTTATTTTTGGGACTAAAATCTGGTTTAATGCTCTTTAGGAATTCAAAGGCTTCAAGGAGCAACCTTTATAAAAAAAAAAAAAAAAAAAAAAAAAAAAAAAAAAACACTTTCAGTATGGAGTAAAAATTGCATTTTATTTGGACACAGCCCATTTTGAAAAGCACTGCAGAAAACTGGCCTGTGAGGATATATCCACTTTGCTGTAACTAGTTGGTTGTCCCATGTTGTCCATCTTGTCTGAACAAGTCTATCTGGTACGATTCGGCTGGGCAGTGTATTTTCATTTCACTTTTTATGTGTTTAGCTTCTCATAGACAAATGATTTGTGGTATTATCAATTTTGGTTGCACAAACTGGGGGATTTTGCCACCAAATTTGAGTATTTAGGGATTTGGACGAACCACAACCCTAAATATTCATGGTGCAGTGATGTTTGCATGAGCAAAGTGACTGATTAAGAGCCATGCACAAACAAGTGATCTGACGTTTCATCACAAACGCTTAGCAATAATGCACAGTTTGACTATGAATATGGCTGTACAAGGAGATTAGTTCTCGTAGAGTAAATTAGCTTTATACTGAGGTTGATAGGTCTTGCAGAAAAGCTGCTGACGGCTTTGGTGTGCGGTGTACCTTTGGAGGATTTGAAGAAAACAGCCATCCTTTTGTTAGGCCTCCTTTCAATAGCTGACCCAAGAAATCCCAAGTTTTCTCTGGGTCTTAATCCCAAAGCCTGCGCTAACCCTTGGCATGGTATCCAGAAAAGTCAGTCTTTTTAATCTGGGAACGCTTCACTTCTATGAACAGTTCAAGATGGCTCAGCATAAAGTGACATATTGGCTATTTTTTCCAGTTCGATGGTCTCAGACTTCCCTATTTCTGTAATAGTTATATTTGTCGGCTAAAAGAGGTGGTATCCCGCTTTTCTGCACATGCCAGGGTAATAAAATACATATAATTTTCACTCCCTAAACCACCTTGCTATTTTTGAGGACAGCTGAACGTGAATAATTTATGGGATAGCAGTTGAATCAAATCATTTTAGATAACCTCACCACTCCAGAATGTGTTTTCCACACTTTTCTTTCCAGGCCAGCTAAGCGAGTGGGAATTTGAGGGAGGGATGGAGAGCGCGAGCGCTAGTATCTGTTGTGCCGTGTTAGGATCATGGTCGAGACTCTAGAGTGATGCATATTAATGGCAAACAATGTGAAATGAATGAATATCTAAAATATGCTGATCGGAATATCTGGGCAGCATCCAAAGGAAAGAGCCGTTTTCATGCATAATTCAGCAATGGCATGCTGGAAAAACACATTTATGTAAATCCAAAGTGAGATAATATGGCAAAAGCAAATGCTAATTCACCTTCCGACAATATATCTGTGGAAATGATGAGGTGCCCTGCGTTTCTCCGTGAGTTGTCAAAGAGTCTCAAAAAGAAATTAATCGGAAAAGTAAGCATATGAGGGATGAGGCATGCTGTGAATCCAGACGGCGTATGAGGTCAAGGCAAGCTCCCTATCAGGATTGGAAAATTAGGATGCTGCCGATGTCTCGAATCCATTGGATTCCGCTTGATGATTGCAGGAATTCTGTATGGAAGGCCTTAAAGACTTATAGGGTCGAGCGTGAACGATGCATAAAATGACAGGTTAATTTGGACTCGTCAGTGAAGTGCTCATAAGCACAGCGGACAACACAACATGTCGTAAATTGCTATGACATGATCAAATTAGATGTGCTTGAGTGATTGATGCATGTAAAATTGGTTTCTGTTATTACTGAATTCAGCAATTATAAACCAGGTGATTTGATGGACTGACCATATGAGCATGATACAAATAAATAAATGGATAAATTTAGCGTGGATAGTGTTGTGTTCTGATTTGTTGCATGAGCTGTGGATGACCTTGGTTTAGGTGTGGTGTGAGTTTAGTTTTGTTTTCTATTTTTTTATACATTGTTCAGTTTTGAGATTTTAGCTGATTTTGTTTCCATAACACATCTTTTTTTCAGAGTAGAGGAAAGAAACCATCCAAAATACAAATTTAAGTGTAACACTTATTTGTATGTTTCTGTAGATTTCAATTACAATTGTTCACTCAAAAAATATTTCTTCTCATCTCTTGAGGTTTTACAGAGCCTGGTTTATACACAATAACATTTTATTCCTAAAAACATGTAGATATTTCTAAGAAAATTTAGGATTCTTCTTTTTTTTTTTTTTTTATGAAGTGAAGTGATACAAAAGTTAATCCACTCTTTAATCCTCTTTATAAAAATTTTGTCTAATATGAAACAAGATTTTTGAACCTGGTTTTATGCAATATTCAGATATTCTAAATATTTCAATATTCTAGAAATGTATACAAATTATTGCATATTGAATTATAAAATGCCTCAATAAAGGAACAGCATTTAAGAAACATTGAAACATAAGAAAGTGAATGTGAAGTGACATTCAGCCAAGTATGGTGACCCATACTCAGAATTTGTGCTCTGCATGTAACCCATCCAAAGTGCACACACAAAGAGCAGTGAACACACACACACACTGTGAGCACACACCCGGAGCAGTGGGCAGCCATTTATGCTGCGGCGCCCGGGGAGCAGTTGGGGGTTCGGTGCCTTGCTCAAGGGCACCTGAGTCGTGGTAATGAAGGTGGAGAGAGAGCTGTACATGCACTCCCCCCACCCACAATTCCTGCCGGCCCGAGACTCAAACTCACAACCTTTCGATTGCCAGTCCGACTATCTAACCATTAGGCCATGACTTCTCACTTTGTATTACTAAACGACATGTCATAAGGTGTGGCTATTAAACTGAAATAAAATGTATATTAATTATATTTTTTACCCTATTATCCTGTGGTGTCTTTACTGAATTCAAAATGTATTTATTTAAATAATCTAACAATTAAAATGCTAAGAGGGGCAGAGTCAGAAAGAGATAGAGAGTTGCATGAAAATGAATAATGAAAATCATTTATGAAAATAAATGAAAATGTAAATTGCAATCATATTTATTTAATTTCTTGCCTTCAACAACTGTTGTTTTTATTAACGATCATACAGTTCCTTAAACTTCTGTAATCACAAAAAAATCACCACGCTTGGTTCTTTTATTATAACTCCCTGTTTGTGTTAATAATAATAATAAAAAAGAGCTACAAACAGAAAAAAAACAGCTTTGTCCTGAATACTGTAGAAATACCAGAAGATATATTTTTAACCTGTATGAAGGGGCTATATGAGTACTGACATTTTCATACATCTATATATATATATATATATATATATATATATATATATATATATATATATATATATATATATATATATATATATATATATACTGTATATTAAAACAGGAGTACTTTGTAAACATAAGCTAAAAGCAACTGAATTGGAGTAACTTTAATCCAGCGTCCCTTTAGTGATGGTTTCTTGTGATAAATTACTAAAATTACTGTGATCCAAATAAAATAAAAAGTAAGGTATTTAAATAATTTGAACAAAAGCTCAAACTGTTTACCAGGGCCAATATCAGCTCCATTGAGATGCAGGATTGTATGACATCAATACTACTATTAAACATCTTTCCTCTGAGATCGCCCTTGAGGCCCAAACTCAAGTGTAAAAGATTGTGATTCACTCCTGGATGGATGTCCTCAGCCGCAGGAGTTCATCACACCTATCAGGGCTTTCTCAAGCAGGATGTACCACTTGTCACCTGATGAGCAATTATCATGGTTGATGGGTAATAAATGCTCCATTAATTTCACACCATTTGCCTTTAATGATTTGCACCTGGGCGGCCTCTCAAGCGGCACTGACTGACAGACGTGACGTTACTCAGACGGCGTTCTTTCTGTGTTATTAAAACCATTTGATGACATTGTCAGCTTTATGTAAATACAGTGATCAAAAATAATAAAGTAAATTATGAATGCATGTGCGATCACCACACTGCTAACATTAACTTCTCTGCAGGTCCAAATGTACAGTATTCCATTATATTTAGGGACATACTGCATTCCATAATAAAAGGGATAGTTCACTCAAAAGTTGTACTTCTGTCAGTTATTTGCCATCTTTTTGCCAAAACCCTCAAGTTTATCACTTATTTTACTTTTTTGCACATTTGCATGATCTTCCCACATTTCTTTCATTGTGTGAAAAAAGGCAGGATTGTCATGTTTAGTTACACTAATCCCAGAGTTTCTATGAATAAAGATAATGCCCAGCCTGTTCTTTGATAGATGCGGTCGGTCCCAGATGATGATCTTTCTTCCTCCCACCATGTAATGAGAAAGCCTCCCTCAATTGACTTGTTTTGCTCACTGCAGCTCTAATTAAGAACTGGGCAGGGTGTGCAGAAGAAAACAATAGGAGAACCTATATGCTATGTTTCCTCCTGTGGTTCATATTAATAAAGATGGCCGACTCAATGGGTGTGTGTATTTTGTGTGTGTGTGTGTGCGTGTGTGTGTGTGTCTGTGTGTGTGTGTGTGTGTGTGTGTGTGCGTGCGTGCGTGCGTGCGTGCGTGCGTGTGTGTGTGTGTGTGTGTGTGTTTGTGTGATTGTGTGTGAGACAGACAGAGAGAGAGAGAGAGAGACAGAGAGAATACATGTCCATAATAGTATGCTAGCAAATACAGTTTTTTTCTTTTTTTTTTTTTTTTTTGCTGTATGTACACTGTGCAATGTTTTCCATATGCATGTGTTTAGTATTTTTTATATACTATGTTAGAATTTACTTTTATTTGTATTATTTTATTTTCATTTTAGTTATATTTTTACTATTTTAATACTGTTTAGGGTTAATTAATTTTCATTTCAGTTTTAGTTTGTTAATTTTTATTTCCAATTTCCAGTTAGAAAACATATACAGAAGTTAGTTGCCCATTCAACATGTCTAATAGTCTAATAAAAAAAATACAAAATAAAAAAATAAAAAGTTTGTTAATGATTTTAGTTTTAAACTATAACTCTTTTATACCAATCTGTTCATATATAAAAATTGTTTTGCAAATTAAACTCACATGTGGAGCAAAACAAATAATGGCTTATAGGATTTAAAAAATATATAATATAAATGATTATATTAAAAAAAAGAAAAACAAAGAAACAGAATTGGAATACATAGCCAATTCATAGGCAAAAATAAATTCATGAATAAATAAATAAATGAATAAATAACTAATCATATTAATAATAATAATCAATTTTTTTTCTGAAAAAGAAAATTTGTGATACCCTATATTTAATTCCTGAAATAATCTGTGTGTGTGTGTGTGTGTGTGTGTGTGTGTATGTGTACTTGCCTCAGGTCAAAACAACGAGTTAAAGCCAATAGGACGTTTCTAAAATTCCATTTCCCTCAATAGCAGCCAATCTCAGGCATCCAGCGAGACTAAAACCTCAACCTGCTGGTTACATCTGAACAGACACCAAAATGATCAATAAAAGTGAGTATGTATATAATTTATCAGCCCACATAGAGATATTTTAGCTTGTGGTAAGAAAGGTGGCACACACGTGGGCGAGGAAGACGATGATGAATCATTCATCACTATATGAACCCTGGACTCAATTAGTTAGACTAGTCCAGTAGAATAGATGATTCCCTCCTCTCATCATAATTTTATAAGTGAAGGACCAGGAGTATCTTTGTATTATATATGGCAATAAACTCACTGAGCACATGCACTTAATGCAGTCTGAAAGAATTACCTAACTGATGATGAGGGAATATGAGAAGATTTCAGCATGTAAGTCAGTGATTATGATTTAATAATTACTTACTGATCATCACTGACTAATTATTATCATGAGCTATTTTCAGTAACCAATGCAATATATAAAATGTACATTATTACAATTTTAAAGAAAATAGTTCCATGATAATAAGATTTACTTTGATTTATTGTAATTTTCATGACCACTTAAGTCCTACTTCTTGAATTTTCAGTCAGTTTTATATTTTAAAAGGTCAAAAAGTCAGCATTAAAAATATTCTACTCTCACTCACATATTCGCACACTCACAAGGGGGCATATATTACAACACATGCCCCCTACTGAAACATCACTCCACAACTGTGCTGTCCAACAGAAATGATACCATACTTTTTCTTCCCGTTACGTGTGGGCTGAGCTCCACAGTTTTCTGGCCCTTATTCAAGAAAAGCGGCTTAAAAGAGCTCAGCAGATGAGGCTCAGGGTCATTAATTAACATATCAACTGTTATTAGCGTTGTAATGATGCTGGTTGGGCATCAATGCCATCCTGATTACCAACCATGGACTGGTGAAACTGAATGCTCTGGGGTGATTGATGTACATGGGGTTTGACTTATGAACATGGATGTGCTTGCAACCTGATTGTTGGGGTCTTATGAGTAATTGCACACTGTATTTATACTTATATATGGTTTTCAATGGAAAATATCATGCAGAAACTTAGGGCTCAATAACTGTTGCATTAGACAACCAATGAAATCTATTTAGGTTTATAATATAATAGGGCACAATTATGGTCATCCAACCTTCTGAAGAGTCATCTCCTCAGTCATAACACAGACAGCAATATGTTCTAACATCTGGTGTCTTCAAGAGCCTTACATAGTCCAGACTTTGACAAAAAATGTGATTAAATGCATTTGTTTACACTGTTTGGATGACAAATTTACTATTTCCTATTTTAACTTTTATTGTGTCAAGATATAAAAATCAGCTTTTTTCTTCTAAATATTTGCATGTACTTTAATTTTGCTTCCAAATCTGTATATTTAATTCAATCAATCATGTTACCTTCAAAAGGCTTTATAATACTCCTCATAGTAAATTTCACGAGTTCACACTTACATATAATTAGCTGAAGTATTATAATGCATAATTGGCGTGTTGTCCGGGGAAGGGGCTCCGAGCTCGGGAATGGCCCGAACCTAGAGTACCCCCCGTATATGTAAAAGTGTAAAATTAACTCTAGTGGAGGAGATGGGGTGGAGGGGGGATGCTGATAAACCGTCAATGGAGACAGGTAGGCTAATTCAGCTGTATTTATAGCCTAAGGTTGATTATCTTAAGTGAAAGTGAAAAGTGAAAGTGACATTCAGCCAAGTATGGTTACCCATACTCAGAATTTGTGCTCTGCATTTAACCCATCCGAAATTCACACACACAGAGCAGTGAACACACACACACACACACCCGGAGCAGTGGGCAGCCATTAATGCTGCGGCGCCCGGGGAGCAGTTGGGGGTTCGATGCCTTGCTCAAGGGCACCTAAGTCGTGGTATTGAAGGTGGAGAGAGAACTGTTCATGCACTACCGCCACCCACAATTCCGTCCGGCCCAAGACTCGAACTCACAACCCTTCGATTGGGAGTCCGACGCTCTAACCATTAGGCCACGACTTCCCACAAGTGGCTCCACCTGTGCTAATTAGGCTAAGTGTCTGATGTGCTCCTCCCGAACCTTGTTATGCAACTACATTTCACGAGTCCACACTTACATATAATTAGCTGAAGTATTATAATGCATATTTGGCGTGCTGTCCGGGGAAGGGGCTCCGAGCTCGGGAATGGCCCGAACCTAGAGTACCCCCAAAAAGCAATAGCGGAAAGGACAGCCGCCAGACTAAGGACCCCCCACAATAGCTTTGACATCTGGCAGGGACTGATATTTAAAAAAGGCAGGTCGGAAGAGCCTATGTTCTCCAGTGATTGCAACTTTACCTATTGGAGAAATAGGCACTACCGGCTGCTTGTGTCGGACTATGTGGCGCCCGGTCAGGGGGGGTTCAAGCCATTGCACAACCGGAGAAACTCACTGCATTGGAACGGATGAGCCCCAGGGAAGTGGAGACTCTCCTCGTCGTATGCGAGCACCGCCACCCGTCAAACAGGAATGAAAGTTTAGGTGACCGTGAGACTCTCGCAGACGTCCGATGGGAGCTCAATACTCAAGGCATCGAACGGGTAAGCCTCCCCGACCGTAGCATGGAAAAGTAAAGTTTAAGTGGCTGGGAGACTCTCGCCGACAATCGGATCGGAGCTCAATACTCAAGGCACCGAACGGGTAAGTCTCGCCAACCGTAGAAAGGAAAAGGTAAGGTTGTCTAGCCGGGAGGCTCTCAACGACGTCCGATGGGAGCTCAATACTCAAGGCATCGAACGGGTAAGCCTCCCCGACCGTAGCATGGAAAAGTAAAGTTTAAGTGGCTGGGAGACTCTCGCCGACAATCGGATCGGAGCTCAATACTCAAGGCACCGAACGGGTAAGTCTCGCCAACCGTAGAAAGGAAAAGGTAAGGTTGTCTAGCCGGGAGGCTCTCAACGACGTCCGATGGGAGCTCAATACTCAATGTATCGAACGGGAAAGCCTCTCTGAACGTAAGACAGAAAGGTAAAGTTGTATGGCCAGTATTTGGCCAGACAGTGAAGGAGGTTTTTTTTTTTTTTTTTTTTTTACGGAAAAGGCAAATGTTGGATCAAGCCGGGAGCACTCTTGCAGTGCCTGACAGGGGTTCAATACTAAGAACAATTTGGTTGTCTAAAGGGTAGATGCTATGAGGATTGCTGCATAATTGTTTAATGAATCCAATGAGCTGCTTCCGATATAAAGTCAGAAAATCTTGGTGCAGTCATTGTATTTGAAAAGTTAAGTGTACAAAAAATAAATAGAATTTCCTGTGCCAGTGGAAGTTATCTATCTAAATGATCTGGAAATCGGTCAATGGTGAAACAATAGAGGGTTTCCTTTAAAGTTCAACAATTAGACCCTAATATGGGTGTAAACAAACATGTTAAATATAGTATTCAAAACCGGTAAATATATTTGGAGTAAGGTTTAGTTGAAACTGATGCATTGGTCGTACGCGCTTTCACAGAAACAAAAGAATGAGATACATTCTAACATAACTGAGGCATTAAACTTAGTGAGGCTTGTTTAAAATATTGCGCATACCAGATTCCTTGTTAAAGTGCAATTAAATATCTTGTATCTGCGGACGATGTACGTCTGTTTGTGAATTGAGACTACTTCATCGCCTACAGGCTCGAATCGTCCTTGCAAGCACGGGCAAGCGTGAAATGGAATAACGGAGCAGTTTGGTAGCTGAATTATAGTGGCCGCCTAATAATGATAATAAAATACAATAATAGTAGAATGAGTCTAATATCGCCTTGACTATAATCGATACGTAATACTATCACCACCACCTAGGATGAATAGGCATAACTTGGAAGCGGAGGTGATGTCGACTTTTGCCAGAAGAGAACCAATTGAATGATGAAAAAGGATTTATTTTATTTTTAAATATTTTTTTTTGTGAGGAGATACAGAAAAGGCTCCTGCGGGAGCAGACACTGCTGCGGCAGTGGGAAGATACAGAAAAGGCTCCTGCGGGAGTAGACACTGCTGCGGCAGTGAGGAGATAAGGAAAACAGATAAGTAAAGGGGAGCATGAGAAGAAGAGGAGAGATAGCTGCTTTGGCCGCCTGCGGAGCTTGCTTCGACTGCTGTAGTTGTTGAAAGTGAAAAAAAAAGTGAAAGTGACATGACATTCAGCCAAGTATGGTGACCCATACTCATAACTCGTGTTCTGCATTTAACCCATTCAAGTGCACACGTACAGCAGTGAACACGCACACACACACACACACACCATGAACACACCCCCGAAGCAGTGGGCAACCATTTATGCTGCAGCACCCGGGGAGCAGTTAGGGGTTCGGTGCCTTGCTCAAGGACACCACGGTCGTGGTATTGCCAGCCCGAGATTCGAACCCACAACCCTAGGGTTAGGGGTCAAACTCTCTAACCACTAGGCCCATCTTCCCCCTCCTTGGCTGTGGGAAGAGTAGACAGGTTAGTAACATTTGATGGGGCAAAATAAAAAAAATTAATGCGTAGTCTACTGTGTTGCCAGCTTAGCGATTGGTTGCCTAATTTGACAATTCCTTAAGCCTTTGCCCACATTAGTACGTTCCTGTTGGAAAAGCATCATTCTTCTTGTTTTGGCCTTCTGGCCTTTTTAAGCAGCCACCAAAACGGATAAATTTGGAACACTGGTTTCACATTGTCATATACACTTTGGAAACAGAGGCTTCTGAAAACAATGAACATCATTTAGTCTTGTAAAACATACCAATAGACATGATTATGGCAATAACATTAATTGCAGTTATGTGCTATTCACTTCCAAGCAGTTTCAAAAGATATTTACTTGAATGCTTTTCATATTATAGACCTAGAAAGACAACAGAATTTTACTCACACTTGCTGTCCTGCGGCAAAACGAGGGTAGTGTTGTATTAGATAAATTCTAAGCGATCACGCCAGTAAATGGTGAAATATATCCCTAAATAAATTGATCCTGCCAGAATAATTGCATGAAACTTATGTCTGTGTGAGGTTTAAACATGCACGGTAAGGCAGATAATATCTTTGGACATTTCAGTGTGGATGACGACTATGGGGAAAAAAGCCTTGGCTTCGTGGGCAAAAATTGGCATCGTCATCCAACAGAACTGGGTCATAACCTCATTTACCAAACTTTAAGCCACCTTCCATGGCACACGACATTTTGACATGATAGTCACATTTCTCCCTCTAGGCAGTCGTGCAGAACTTTCAAACTGGTCGTGCAGCCACTGTTACCTAGGCATGTTCACCATGGTAAAATTAATAATTTTAATGAATATAATGTACAAATACATCGTCACAAATCAGATGACCCCCAAATTAAACCGTAGGTTTTATGGGGCTAATCAAATAAATAATGGTTTAATAATTATTTCTCCCATAATTATTAGAAACCACCATTTAACATAAATTGTGTTTGAAGAATAATGTTAAAGTTAACAAAATATTGGTAATTCTGACCTCGCACCGATAGATTTGATTAGAATACGTCACATCCGGTTGGGCGTCCGCATACGGTCTAGTCGCAGAAGTTCAAATATCTGAATGCATCCGAGGCTCAAATCGGATCTGAAATTTCCGTATACGTATGTGATCTGAGAATTTAGCGTCTTTACCTGAAAATTTAGAAGACTTGTATGATCCCATCATCACAAGAAGAACTGCCACTAAAACATGATCCCTGAGCCAGTTACAACTTTTTGTTCAATTCCCAGTCGACTTGCATGCATATAAATGATCCTTACATTATTTCATGCCTACTCCTGATTATCATGAATATGAAGTATATGTTTAAAGTGCATTCTATATACAGGCCTCAAGTAAAGTGTCCCCAGACTGTCTAGCATAACATTTTTGCCTGAGCAAATAACATACTGAGATACATACTCTTATCATGTTTTTCCACCTCTGTGCTACTCCCTTGCCTCTATATTGCATTATGAGTTTTCTCCAACAACAGATCCAGGGACTATCAATTTCATTGAACCACTCCTCACTCATTAGTGTCATAATTAGGTATTGACTTCTGCAGGAGGAGAAAAGCTGATGATATGTGAGAAGACAGCTTGCCAAACATTTGCTTAGCACAGTCCCATCAGATGTGCCTAATGAATTTAACATGAGGGACAGGAAGCGCAGTCTCACGGCCCCGAAGCGAGCACGGCTGCAAGGCATTGCTGGAGATTGCAGAATTGTGGCCGCTATGGCTACCTGTTGTGTAAAGATGGGTTTTGTTGGAAGGAAATTGTATCTATCTATCTATCTATCTATCTATCTATCTATCTATCTATCTATCTATCTATCTATCTATCTATCTATCTATCTATCTATCTATCTATCTATCTATCTATCTATCCCCAGCAGGCACACAACGTCATAAGATGTTGATATTTGGTTCAATTTTGGATGCGGCATTGGATGACCAAAAATTCTGACAATTCAACATCTAATGTCAACGTTAATTTGATGTCCAATACCCACGTCAGCTGACGTTATTTGTTGGTTATATGTTGTGTATCCAAAACCCAACCTTAAGTCAACATCAAATTGGCATCAAATACTGACATCAACTCAATTTTCATCGACTGTCTGACATCATGTCCAATGTCAACCTGATGTTATTTTGACATTCTGACATCTATCTATCATCCATCGATTCAATCTATTATATATGTATTGCTTGTGTGATAAATACTGTATTAAGGGTTCATACAAAGGTTCATGCTGTCTATTTTGTGTACAAGCTCTTTCGATAAGGCTTTTTGTTGTATTATTTTTGCACATTTAATTGAATTCTGTATACTGTGGCTCTGTCATACATCCTTCATGTGCCTAAAGCAGAGCCGAGAGCTAAAATTCAATAAAACATTTACTTTTGACACAAATAGAGGAAATAATTTTCCAAGAAACATGACTTGCAAAGATATGATTGATCGCTGTGAATCTCTGTCATGACAATGCTTGTCAAAAACAATCAGCATAATTCTCATCTCATGTGGAGTCTCTATGCATGTATTTGTAGTACCCTATAGTCGGTTTACTTGGCGTTTACTTGCACCCAAATTCAGTAAATATAACTTAATCATGTTAGGAATTATGTTCTGATTCGACTGGGTTAACTGGGGCTTTTGCATAATGTGGTACCTAAAATGGGCTTTTATTCTCAGGAACATAGCATGTCAGCAACCTTTAATCAACTTAAAATGTGTAAAACAAAGAAATAAAGGAGTTTTTAAAAAGTCTATGAAATCAATTAATGGAGTATTTTATTTATATGTTTGGCGAGGGCTTATCTGAAACATAGCAGATCCTTGAGAATGCGAACATTCTTCATTCGCCGCCTCTTTCAAATACACTGTGATAGGGGCTGCTGTGCTTTTGATAAAACATGTTTGCATATAATTTCACACTCAGTTAATTAATTTCTTTAGCTGACGTGGCAGCAGGCACTCTGGGCTTTCGAACAAGTGAACTTGAGCTGCACTGAAAATAAATCTTCAACAATTGCCTTTAGCTTTTGGGTGCCAAACGAGCCCGTTTGCATTCGTGATCTGACGTGCATGAATATTTCATACCGTCAGTCTGAGTGTGTTCTGTTGCTAACGGTCAATTGAAAACTGCGTCCGATGTGATTCGGTGCTTCTTCATATTTCTCACCTCCATACGCTGCACGGTTTGGGAATCAAGTACACTCTCTGCCACATTTCCATTCTCACTTCAGCAGAAGTATAGCCTAAAAGCCATATCCGTATACATCTACCCATGACAATTCAGTTTGTATTTGGCCGACGAATGTATATATGAGTGTGATCCAGGGGATATATTTCCATGATGTTGTCATATATTTGCAAAGCTACTGTTGCCACATATCCAATCTCCTTCTCTCGCACACTTCACCTCAATCCCGACGGCGTGCTCATCTCCGGCCCTCAGGGGAGACAGTCGGCGCCAGCTCTTTCCTTGAACACGCTCTCCATCTGTGCTGACTCTCTCCTTGTTTACTGCATTGTTAATTATTTATTTTCACGCTTCTCTCTGTATTTTCAGTGGTTGGAATACTTTGGGAAAACCTGAAGAGATCTAAGGATTCAAAAGATGGTCCACAGCTGACTACAGAGGTAATATATATATCCATAATATCCATTATCCATAATATAAGTCCATAATAAAATTTTCCGGCATTGTTTGAGATAAGAGAGATATGTATTAATATCACACATGTAAATTTAAATCTGGATGTAAATATACTAAATGAGAAAAGAGAGAGAAAATTGGCTTCTTTTTTCCTAAATACAATACTAATTATATCCCAATAATAATAGGGATACAATCAGCAGTAGATACAATAGTTTTAGTTTCTGTCTCTTTAAAGCCCAACTTTTCCGAAAGCCTAGTCTGCTGTGATTGGTCAGCTGTGAATTGTAATAAAATGTAACAAACTTACCATAAATTTGCACAAACTGCTAATTACGCATCCAAGGAAAGGTAAAATAATAATAAAAGCATACTTCACAATATATGTATTGGCTGAGGTAATGGGTAACTAAGTGGCTCTTAGCATTTGGCATTTATCTGTACACACACGCCAACAAAATGTACCAAATGGCTGAAAGCTTGACCAACAAAATAAAATTCTTAATGTGTGCCTGAATGGGATCCAAGGCTTTCAAATTTCATAGCTCATTCTCCTTATGACAAACAAATGATGTTGTAAGCCTATTGAAATAAACAAAGTGCTGATGCTGGGACCAATTTGCATTTTATTTCGATTATGATGTGATGTTCCCGTAGCAGCAACATGCTCCCAAGTTCTGATTTAAAGGTCACTGTACCTGCAGTAACCTGAAAGTTATTATTTTTCCAGGTCTTCCAGTGCCCTTTTGTTTACCTCCGAGCAACACTGCAGCCTGAAATATAGTGCGTCTCTGAGCGCCGTTGGCCACCTACATATCTTGTAATAGTTTAGAAAAGTCCAGAGAGAACAAGCGCACGTTCTCTCACTTCTCTTTCTTGTTAAAAACGCCGCCGTCCTCCATGTCTCTCACTTCGCCTCATACATAAACCATGTCCTGATGTTTGTTTTGGCTCAAAGCTGGACGTTTCTATGATGAGCAAAATGAACCGCCAACAATCAAGGGTTCTGGCACAGACTCTCAGGCTCTAGTCGTATGTATTGTCATTCATATTACTGAACTGTCGCTACTCAAGACCCTCGGCGTGCTCTCCCACAATGAGAAACCGACAGGCTGCAATTTGGCTTTAGACTGATTGTCATTGTGTTTGTGTTTATCCTTCTCTGATGTGTATTGTGCAAACACATCTTTCGATATGGTTATTATGCTGGAAGATAGAGTTTCCTCGTTTCTCTTCCTCACGTCCTGCTTGATGTTTCTTTTCATTTCACTGACTCTCGGCTTTAGACGTGAGGTTTAGTACTGTTGTGTGAGGCCATGTTATTTCAAAACTGCTTTTATTTGGCTCAAAAAAATGGTGTTGATGTGTAACTGAACATCGCATTTTTGGGGGCCTAAACATGATCCAAAACTGAAAAAAAAATACATCTTGATATGGATTTCAGAAATTTGTGTAGCAAAATGGCTCGATAGTGCCACCTATACAATTTCAACAAAGTGCCCCTCAAGCTACGTTTCACATACAATTACGAAACTCGGTACACAGATGTAACACACCAATACCTACAAAAATAAATTAAAAATCTGCTTGTTCAAAATCCCAAACCCAACAGGAAGTCCGGTATTTTGAATTTCCTGTACAATTTTTTAGGCCTTCTACTTTAACAGACTCGAACATCTTCAAATCTGAGTGTAATTACAAGGCGTTTGCGATGTGAAATTGCAAAGTTTGCATTGAAGGGCATGCCAATGGTGGCCTGACAAATTACAATGTTCCACCATGAAACAGGAAGTGGGTGTAACTCAGGGATGCAATGTCAAAAATGCCCCAAAAATAGCAAGTTTGATTAGAGTCGGGCCTGAACACATCTACATGCTTATGTTCGGTTACAGTCATAAAGCCACCTGCTTTTTCATTAAAAACACATAAAGTAGAATTTAATTTCAATATGTTCTCCCCATATTCAGCCATATGCAAAGCAAGCTAATTCTCTTCTTTCCTTTCCTTTTTTTTTTTTTTGATCAGTTCCTCAATTCAAGCCTCAAACTGCTTAAGTTTTCATTAAAAAAAAAATCAATATTTTATACAAAACACTGAACCACAATTTATTTAATAAAATATGAAAATACAAATTTTTTTAAATATCACCTTTATTGTATAAATGAAAGTTACAAGACCCATGATAATTTTTTTAGAATGTGTGAATATATTTTAAATTGTAATTTATTCCTTTTATGCAAAGCTAAACATTATATCACCATTACCCCAGTCTTCAATGTCACACGAGCCTTCAGAAATAATTGTAATATGCTGATGTGATTATAAAAAAATCTATTTATTTATTTATTTTTTATCCATTCATTTGTTCATTTATGTATTTTCTTGCTTGCTTAATAATGTTGTGTTTATAATGTTCCAAAATAATTTTTGTATTTTTTTCCCCATTAAGATAAGGTGTGAAGGGCTGAAAATGAGGTGAGCATAAAAAACTAAAAAAACCATAAAAAACAATTAATAATTATTCCAAACCGTTGACCAGCAGTTTAAATGATTTATTGCCCTAGATCAGATCAGTGTATTTTGTAGCTTTAAAAAGCCGAGATAAAAAACAAGCATCCTTGCACCGTTGCGGATGCATCAAATATCAACCAGGATTTAGTTGCTAAAAAATCTATTTTTTAGACTTGTCTCTTACTGTGCATGCAATTTCAGTGTCATCTTGTGGAGTCGTGTACCCCTGCTCTATAGAAACCGCGAGTTTACATGGTCTGTACTCTCAGGAGAAAAACCTGAGAAGCTGGAGACTTTAGCAAAGAAGTGATACTAAAGAGATCTCGTTAGGGATTTATCTTTCCTGGAGGCTCTGGAGTAACTGGAATAACTACGTTTCCCTACTGCAGCAACATTAGCGGAATGCAGTTTTGGCAATTTAACTTAAAAGACGAGGAAAAGGAGTCATAAACCTTTTCATTTATTTCTGAGAAAGCATATGGCTTCTTCGAGTAGACTGCGTTAACACATCTGAAGCAATCTATCTTCCAGGTTATTTTTAGGCATGAATACATGCAATATTAAAACAAGGTCCCCGATTCAATTCAATTTGCCAACATGCCGCGCGTACATAACAATATAAATTGGATTGCCAGTCCTGAGTCACCGGGAGAGAAAGCTAAACGGGAAGGGAGGGAGGACGACAGACTGAGGACGAGAGATGAGAGCCGGGACAATAATCAATCATGAAATATGGCGAGACGGTGAGCGAAAATGGCTAAAGGACAGCATGAGAGAGAAAACGAAAGATAGAAATGGAGGGAAAGCTGACAGCTGCAGGAATTAATCTGTGTTTGGAGGTCATTTGAGGTGTAAAATCAGGGCCGGTGGCCAGCGGTCACACCGTTTCTTGACCCCCGAATGAAGTGAACTTCATTCTTGAGTTCAGGCCATGCAAAAGAGCTCATGTGTTGCAGAAGTGATGAATGTCTCTCAATTAGAAGTCATTTTTTGCTCCCTGCCCACCTTTTATGAAGGCAATCATGGTCTGTTAAATGACTGTCCATTTATCTAGGCAGCTATGTGAAGAAGCAGCGAATGAAAGAGCTCTCAGACTGACTTACCATTGTTGGGCATTCGTTCAGTTGGCATCAATTATTTAATGATGAATAGTGTTATTTTAAACTTTAAAAACCAGGAACAACGTTTTATGCTCAGTCAATGCACGGCAGCTGAGAAAAAGTCCTGAGACTTTGAACTCCAGTTCAAATGCTTCTGAAGTTTTTCTTCAAACATTTAGGGGAGAAAAAAATGTTTTACATTCATGAATTTGGCAAATGTTTTTACCATGCATGAGATGCTCCAAAAGATATGCAGATAGTTCCTCAGGGACAGGAGCTCAAATGTAAAAAAAAGAGGCAATTCCAATTTAACAATTACTACAGTAAAATTATATGCAGTGTTTAGTTGGTGTTTTGTTTGTTTTGTTTAGTTTGATAGTTTTGTTTGTTTCTCTGGACTACAGTTCCCCTCACTCTTTGCTTTAACTGCCAAGTCTCATTGCATTCAGCTGTGTCTCAATTACCTTGTTAACTTATCCACATATACGCCCGGTTTTCTTTGTGTTTGGTTGCTGGTTTATTGTTTTCTTTTACTGGTTTCTGTTACTCTGTCCAAAATAATTTACAATGCATTCATTGACATTTAAGCATCTTTAAAATGTTTTTGAAAATCTCTAATTTGATCAAAATATCTTAAAAGATTATAAGATTATGATAAATATATATGAAAATAAAATAAAAAAATATTTACAAATATAAATAAAATCTATTGTTAAATGTTATTACAATTTAAAATAACTATTTTCTGTTTGAATATAATTTAAATTACAAAATTAACATTTAAATTACATTTTATATATATATATATAATGTGACATCAATTTCATAGGAATGTTATATCTTTTAGTTCATGTCTATTGGTTTTGCAGTTTTCGTGGGTTAATGCATTATTAAAACCTGATAAACGTTGTAAAGCCAACCCGATGTCACGGCAGCTCGTACATTTTTCACAAGGTGGCTTATTCGTACAAATCCGTACGACCACACTCGTACAAATTCATATGATTGTTGCCAAATCATATGTATTTTACGAGTTGCACAATTAGTATGAATTTGTACGAATTGCCTACACCTAACCTCGCCCCTAAACCTAACCGTCACTGGGGTTTGGACAAATCGTATAAAATCGTACGTGTGAGGTCGTACAAATTCGTAGGAATAAGCCACCTCGTAAAATACGTACGAATGGGCCGTGAGATAACGTTGGTAAAGCTGATTAAAATTGAAATATAAATGTTGCACTAACAATAACAAGCAGAAAATCATGATTTTGATGGTAAATGAAAGAAAAGAGCTGTCATCAAACCATTTTATGATGTCTTTGAGTTTCCTATAACCCTGCGGTCGCTCGGCCTTTGCTGATCGTGAGCATCCAAACAGCTGATGATGAGTCTCCAGGCTGTTTAAAGGGATTGAGAAGAGTGTGAATGGGATGCACAGGGATTGGGATACATATATTGGGTACTTGAGCTATAAAACCCTGCTTACATGTTTTTTAGAAGTTCCACATGTTCTGACCATTACCTCTTTAACTAGGAGCGTTCCTTGCTACCTGCAATTTGTCCTCAGGGATGATTGAGTCTCTCAGACTGAATCTGCTTGCTGATTGTTTTCTTCATTCATAACTGGTATGGTTCACAATGGAAGCTAAAAATCCTTCTGCTTAATTTAATCAAGGCAAGAGGGACATATGAATAAATAAAGGAGGCAAATTACAGTTTTGTACTGTTAATCATTAACAGTTTTGATCGTGAGATTAATTTATGTGAGGCCAATTCAGGACTTTAGACCTTACAATCCTTGAATGTTTGAAGTAAAGCACCAAATTATATCAAATTTTCATGCTTGGTAATTTTTTTATAGCTAAAATAAAACATTCAGAGCATTAATTCTGCTCTTCAGACTTTTGACAACAGGCATAAAGTCTGGTGCATATTTATTTCATCTTGTTCTTCAATAGAGGAAGCTGGAAGGTCATTTAAATTATGGCTCAGTGTTGTGTTCTGCTGGCAAAACTAAAGATCCTAGTGGAAACCCTAATATCAAGCTGTGACAATAGGCTATATACTGAGAAAAAAAAAAATGTGTAAGAAGCAGGTAACACATTCAGCGCCACCTTGTGGGCAAAAGTTCTATAAATGCGGAAAATTAGCCTATTGTAAAAATGCTATGTTTACAAATTTATTAGAAACTATATGATATAAAACTAGAGTTAATTTTGTTGACTAAGACAAGACGAAGACGAGACGATACTCAGGTAAATAAACGATGGCTATGATTATATCAACATGAAAAAATACAGCTTTACCAGAAACCTCTTTTTATTTTTGGCAAAAAACAAAAAAAACAAACAAAAGAAAAAAACATTAAGCAATTTACTGTTCAAAACCTTGTGACTGGTAGTGTATATATAAACAGACATGGCATGAGAAATAACCTGCTGAACTGATACTATCCCTGTTTTAAGATATGATGAAAGGTAACATGACTTGAACATGATCAGATGAGACTATGAGACTGACCCCTGAAGCAGCGCATGTCAAATAACATATGTGCACCAGAACATAGCAAGTATTAACTGAGCAAATCTGACACTAACCCAACATGTTTAAAGGCCTTTTGCTGACTATTCCCAAATAACTAGAAGAGGAGAGCAAGTTTTTGCTGTCGTCTCTGTGGCAGATGCTTGAAATTAAACTAGTGGCAAACTGTCAGCCATCAAAGAATTAGCTGTAGCATAATATATTTCCTCTTCATATTTAATATCATTAGCAGGAGTTGTAATAAGAGCGGTGAAACGCTCACCTCCTCCTCCGTCTGACACCGGGCTGAGCTGCAGCAACTCTGAATTGATCTGAACTGATCAGAAACACAATTACATCTTGCTTGCTCATAATAAAGCATGGATAAGTGGGCTGGAGAATTCATTTATATACATAAACCCTATAGCTTATTGACAGTAATGGATGCCTTTCATTAATAAAGGACTGATCTTATCTGGAGATGGTACTTTACACTCAATGTTTAACTGGAGAAATTTTGGACTGATTGATGAAAACTTTTAGGAGGTTGCACTGAAAGTTTCTGGGGAGAAGAAAATCCTCTTTTTATATCTTCTTGTCATCAGTTTTCTTCTTCCAAATGATGAGAATCAAGAAGCTTCTGCTGTTTAACATTGTGCTAAATGACTGACTAATTTATTCAAGCACCTGTGCAGGACAACCAATAAAGACTTTTTAACTTACCATTGTTTGGCTTTGACTCAATGTTCATTCATTATTTAATGCTGGATAGTATCATTTATTAAAGAAGGAACCGATTTAGCAGTCGATGTGCAACGCTTCCCAAAAGCATTCAGGTCACAACCTCGAAACTTAATGCAGTTTAACCAGAGCGAAAAACTCAAACTTGAGCTGAAAACTTTTGCAGAGATGGAGAAAGAGCCTTATATTCTCTGTTACTTTTTCTTTCTTTATCTTTTTTTTTGATTGGTGCTCCTCTTGTAGTCTGAAGCTCAGACGCACACCCACGGATCGTCTGATTTACATTTACGCATTTGGCAGACAGGTATATTACAGCGCATTCAAGATATATACTTTATCAGTTTATGCTTTCCCTAAAAATGCAGTTTTCAAGAGTTTTCCTCAGTCTGTTATGTCTTGTTTAAAAAGTTTGGATGGATGGATGGATGGATGGATGGATGGATGGATAGATAGATAGATAGATAGATAGATAGATAGATAGATAGATAGATAGATAGATAGATAGATAGATAGATAGATAGATAGATAGATAGATAGATAGAAAAGCAAAAATAATATGAAATGCTCTCAAGCTGGGCAGTGATTTGTAAAATGTTCTTGGACGATGAATGTGGGCCGGGGGACAGACCGGGACACAATGTTATAACGCGCTCTTTGGGTTTGGCTTGCTGATAGCAACAGCTGTTGTGTTCGCCGTCCCTGCCAGCGGTTCATTCCCTGCCCACCGCCGATCGCGTAGGTGGTTATATCTTTCTGGGACTAAAGCATAATTGAGAATAATGAATGCTTAATTTTTTACAGAGGGCAATGCAACCACTGTCCTGTCAGGATGATGCAGTGCCACCCATGTATATTCATCAGACATTCGCCAGCAAGGGATTTGAACCTTGTAGGTACAATCAGTGCAGGTGATGGACTAATTATCCTGGTGTGCCTGTACAGAGGACTCGCAGATGATAATGTAAATATAATTAGATATGCTACTGGTTAGAGTGAACAATGAAATGACATCCGTGTTGCATGTAAGTTACCTAATGTCATTTTTCAGAGTGAAACAGGATATAAAATTAGGAAAAAAAATGTGGGGCTGGGATTTGAAAAAACGGGGTGTTACCTACCAGATTGGATTTTGTGATGTCAGAATTTATGTATCTTCAATCATATCATAATAAAACAATTACCATAAAAAAAAAAAAAAAAAAAAAAAACACCTTGAACCTGTTGGGTGTTTGTTTTGTGTTTTTCACCAAGGGCAGAAAAGTCATAACGGTGCAGAAAGAAGGAAACTATAGAAAACTATTGCCGCAGTACCTCACAAAAGTTCAGCATCAGAGAGGTCAGTCGAAGTTTGTTTGTTTATTTTGAATGATCCTTCACAAATTCACAATAATTTTCTCCGAGCCACCAGTTGCTGCAGTTACATACAATAAATACAAGCAGACAAAGAGGCCGCGTGATTTCTTGTGCCTCTAAAAAGACCATTTTCTTTTCAGGCTGTCATTATCATTTGTACTGCACCAATACAACGACTCCAACCCCAATTTGGCCTTCAGCTTTAGGGAATAATGTGCGTTTTTACCATTCCTGCAAACGTGCAAAAGAACTCTCTTTTTATCTCTCTCATGCTCCCCTATGGAACAGGTATAAAGTGCACAAGCGAAAAAATTTCCGTGCACCTATGCTTTTTATTGTACCATTAAAAGTTATCTGCTCTCTGAACTTGTTAGCTGTTGGAAAGTTTTCAAATGATTCTGGAGAATGCTTGTCACAAAAAAGTGGCTTGAGAAGCCCCCAAATGAGAATTCAGGTGGCATCTGTATAAATCTGAACCCCTGAGTGTACTGTAATGTGACTGGAAATCCACACTCCTTCCATATTGGCGAGGTAGCATGCTGTGTCAAACTGTGACCAGCCATTGAATTATTTGGAGACATTTAATGCTTCCTAATAGATTTGCCTGATCTATTCCTTCACTACTGGGAGCCGCAGACCTCAGAGCAACGTTTCCCATTGCGTCCACCAGACCGTATTTCCTTCAAGACAAATATTAAAACGCATCCAGAGGCAGCTGTGCATGTTATTATGCGGGTTCTCCATTTCCACAGCATGAATCCCACCACCCGCTGGCTCTGGTCGTTCACGTCTGCTTTCACAAAAAAAAAAAAAAAAGCCTCTGATATTTTGCTTTTCGCTTTATTGAGGCCTGGTGTCAAAGGACAAAGAATTAACGCTGTTTATGCCCATTAGGCTTTTTAGTCGTTGCAGATGTGAATGGAAATGGGGTCTTTGGTTTTCGAGCAGCCTGCTGATATGCCATTTAACCTGCAGGAAAACTAATCCTCCGCCTGATGCAAACACAATCCGGGGCGAGTATTTGGAGAGAAACTATTGCTTTTAGCTCCACGTGAATCCTAAAATATCACCATAAACTAAGAATGACTGTTGATTGAATGAGTTTAATTGTTGAAACAGTGTGTCCCACATTACCGTAATACTGTATCAAGTGTTAAAACAAGTTCTGCTCATTAAAATAATAGTTCAGCAAAAAAAATTTAACTTTGCTCAAAATGTAGTCACCCTCAGGCCAAGATGTTGGTGAGTTTGTTGCCTCATCAGATATATGACATAATGACATCATAATCACATGGCACAGCTAATTGGTTCTCTCTTGTATCTGTACCCAATGAGCTCGCTGCTCAAAATGTAAATACTTCAGCACATTTCAGAAAGCCTCCACCTTCCCCAGCTCCACCTGTATAGATCTGCTATGGGATATGCTATGTGGTTACTCATATACAGGTATGTTGTACGTGCATCAGCAGTACATCAGAGAGGACCCAAAGTTATTATCAAAATTAACCTAGTCCTCTGGGATTATAAAGTGTTGCCTGGACTTTTTGTTTGAGCACATGACTGAACTATTTTTCACCTGTTAGCTGCAAAGCACACTTTTCCTGGACTGTGATTGTTGTTATAAATAGTCAAGGAGCCCTACAAAATACAGATGCATTCGGTACGTCTCTGAAGTGCTCGAGCAGCTGAAGAATTGTCAGTGTGAACTCACACAGCCAGCGTGTTGCTTCAGAGAGAAGCAGCAAAACAGACCCGGAGAGACGTCAGCTATCAGGAATGGCGGATGTGATATGACATGTTTGCAGCTGACCAGATGAGAGACACGTTGGTGATAAAGGCCATGTTAACCTGTGACTTTCTTTTCTTGTGTCACAGCAGAAACCCCCTCATATGCATAACGTGTCATTGTGAGCTGCTGCTGCTCGCGCCAGATTTGAGGAGAGAGAACAGGGTGAGGTCAATGAGGTCGTGATGTTTCATGATGATGTCACTTGAGACTGGAAGCTGGTTCAACTGGTTTGTTTTGATTATATCAGTTTGACAACGTACATGTTATGTATGCAAGCAGTGTTACTGTTATATTATTAATAGATTATAGTGATATGTTGAGTGTTTAATAGTTTTATAATTAAGAGATTTATGAGTTTGTTTCTTCTGTTTGTGCTATTTTTTATTTTTTATTATTATTATTATTATTATTATTATTATTATTATTGTTGTTGTTATTTATTGTTATTATTATTAATTTAAGTTACATTTTTTCACCTTTTTTGCAGCTTGTGTATATATAAAAAATAAAACATTTTAAAAGAACAAAAACTGAAAATAATAAACCACCATAATAAGTCCCTAATTAAATGAAAATACTTATTAAGGTTATGTTTTAGTAATTTTGTTGTATGTATTTTTTATTATTATTTATTTATTCATTTATTAGAATTTTTTGTAATTTTAAAATAAATAAAATAACTAAAAATAAAAACAAAAGTTGAGAAAAAATAAATAAATACATATATATATATATATATATATATATATATATATATATATATATATATATATATATATATATATATATATATATATATATATATATATATATATATATATATAGACAGACATATCAAATAAACATGTTGTCCATATAGTTTGTATTAAGTTTTATCTTTGTTTTTTTTTGTTTTTTTTATCATTATTTTAGTCATTTTAGTACTTGAAAATGTAGACATGAAAATGTAAAGTGTTGCTTTGGCATCTTGCTGAAGTGAAATAAAATGAAGTTTTATTTTATTTCAGTTACGCTTTTTTATTATTATTATTATTTTTATTATTATTTTTACCTTGTCTGTGATCAAATATTAGTCCAAATAGAGTCCATATTTGAATAGTCTATAAATGCAGAATATTTGCATACTGTGCAAAGTATACATGTGTTAACCAATCCGAAAACTTGGAGATGGCTTCCTGCCAATGGCGTGAGTTTGTGCTCTGGGCTATTTATTTGTTTTGAAATGTCATTATTTCAGCAATTCCCTTTTGTGCCACTAGTGTCACAGAACTCATGTAGAGCAGCTTTATCATTTTATCAATAAGTACAAGTAAAGAAATAGCAAATATGTCTAAGTGCATTGCATCAGGAACACATGAATTATAAATGGCAGTCTGACCACTTTTTCAAATTTGGCCTGGTAAAGGACTGAAGATGACATTGCTCTGATTACTCAAGAGTTGCCATAAAGTGGCGCAAGAACTCAGGAGATTTCGTCACGTACTTGGGAGACAATAGCAGGTCTAATATTGTGCCCTAATTATATTTCAGCAGTCGAGCAGGCTTGTTACTTTGGGATTTGACTAAATGCTGCATTGATTTCTGAATGCAAGAATATAATTTCTCTGTAGTAATATATTTCTGTGTTCATCTCTCTTCAGGGTGACTTGAGCTTTTTGATTACTGTGCCGAGGAAATGGCCATAAATGGAAAATCACTGACAGGTAGCGTTTGGCATTATGTTTTATTGTAATTTATTTTCTTTGCATAGAAAATGTGTTGCTCCCCAAGTGAAATATAGTTTGAGTCTCTTCTCCTCACAGTCACATGCATGGATATTTATTCCATTCTAATTTCACAGTAATGGAGGCACTTGGGCAGATAGAGAGATAGATAGGATGGATGGATGGACGGACGGACGGACGGACGGACGGACGGACGGACAGACAGACAGACAGACAGACAGACAGACAGACAGACAGACAGACAGACAGACAGACAGACAGACAGACAGATAGATAGATAGATAGATAGATAGATAGATAGATAGATAGATAGATAGATATTTATCAGATCGATCTATCTATATTTTGTAGGATCTCAAGCATCCCAAGATGAAAATTTCTTGATTATCTAGAAGTTTCATATTCAGAATCCAAAGTTGTTTCATCTCCTATAATTCATATTTCTTTAATCAATAGCAGTTTCTGTTTTCTTGAACAACAGCATTTCCATATTTGATTTCATGCAGGCTTTGACAAGGTTATCATGATAGATGGCATGAATTTCTCAGTGATATTCATAAATATGGGTTGCATAAATCTCCCATAATTATTTATCGATTGGTGTCAATGATGGAGCAAAAGTGGGAATACATCTAAGCAGCCACTTATTATATGCAAGTGATTTTACATAGTTCTACCTGGATTTACTTTGATCTACATCCTTCATAAATATCTTAAAATGAAATAAATGCGTGTGGAAGAACACGGCTACATTTTTTGCAGAAAATGACAACATTTATATGCATCTGGCACCGCTTAACCGTCATTTAAAGTACTTGGCGGTGTACTTGTACTTTGATCTACCTATGTGGCGCTTTTGAGACATTTTTGACACGATTATGAGCATCATCTAACAGCTGTTTTTGCTTGAATCTCAAATTAAAATAATTTAAACCTATATTCCATGTCAATGTAAGTGTAAATGCTTTTAATATGAGACATGCATTTTTATAAAGTATATATATATATATATATATATATATATATATATATATATATATATATATATATATGGCTCACTTGATTCTGAAGTTGATGTTTATGAACTGAGAAGTGGATAATTTTATCGCATGATAAGTCAATAAACTGTTCAACAAGTAAAAGTCCTTTGAAGAACCCAATTCCTATTTTCAATAAAAGGTTAATCCCTTCATTATTCACTCATGTTGTTTCAAACCCATTTGACTTCCCTTTTTTATGGATGCAAAAGTGATGTTTTGATGAATCTACTTTTAATATAAAAGTTATCATGTTTAGTGCTTTACCTCTTTGTAATTCCATTTAGAAGTAATTTAATTCTGACCATTTAGTGTCTGATGAAATGATGTGGGTTTTAAAGATTACGGTAAAATCTAATAAAGACAAATTGCAGCTAATCTTGGAAAATGTTGCATATGACACGTGGGCTGCTGTACAGCGTGCGGTTTCTTTGTGTAACTAAGAGGCGCTCAGTCACTCTAAAGCAAGCATGAACAACTATATGGCCGTGTTTCCCGATGAGTGAGCAGGCCGAGAAAGAGTTATGAATGCCGGCCGGGTGAGCTGACCTCATCTGCTGGAAATATGCAGTAGATTTCTGTGCATCAGCCTCGTAGGCTGAACCCTTAAGATGAAATATTACTATGACTGACACCCAGCTAGCCTCTGCACACAAACAACAACTGGGTGAATCTCACCAAAATCTGACAAGAACATGAGCAGATCATATTTCACCCCGAAGAAATATGGAACAAAATGAAGTGAAGCCATTCTGGGATCACCAAGATGTTTTAATTGTGTGCCCTAATTAAAATCTAAATAGAATCAGCATGTAGAATTATGAGAATTACCAAAAAGAAATGTGTTATGTTATATGTTATATGTTATATGTTATATGTTATATGTTATATGTTATGTTATGTTATGTTATGTTACGTTACGTTACGCTACGCTACGTTATGTTTTGTTTTGTTGGGGGTTGAATATGAACTGGACACTTTTAATTGACAACGTTTGTGAGATTACCCTACCTTTATTTATTTTACATTTATTTAATTATTTTTATTTATTTGTTTCTTTGTTTTATATAGTGTTGGTGACTGACTGTGATTTGCAAATGTTTAAAGCAGGGTTCTCTTTTTTCTTTTTCTTTTTCTTGAGATTAACTCTGCTTCTCTTAGGATATCTATCGGATAGGCAAACACTCTTCTCTGTATGACCAGTGGCGGTTTATATTCCCAGAATGCCTTAATGACAAGTGCTGGAAGGGCAGCCCAAAATATATTCTCAATGCAAATGAATGTTTAATGATTTTTGCCCTGAAGTGAAAATAAGAAGGAGTTGTTCTTCAGCCTGAGGATGACTGAGCCAGACAAAACATTCTCATCCAGATCCTTGCTCATGGCATCTTGTTTTTTTTTTGTTTTTTTTTCACAAGTAATGAAAGTCTTGAAGATCTGTGCATTAAGGGGTTAACTTGAACTTGACTGAACTCTCTGAACGACATCATCACAATCTTGTAAATGTTGTATTAGCTGTAATGAAGTATTTAAATAATATCCTAACATGTCATAAATTTTAAACAAATGTAAAATATACCATTTTACTAAGAGCAATGCAAATACTGCTCTCTGTTTTGTTCAGCTGATATGTATTATTCAATATAATTTCTTGACTTTGTATGGATGCAGTGAATACTTTGCAAAGCTATATTGAACTGTAATGTTTTATTAAGAAATAAGCCACAAGCCATTTGCTCAGCCATTAGGTTTTCTGGGCCCTGTTTACAGTGTATTTCTCAGCAGAATTCAAGGGGTTCGTTGTGGGCCTCTTATCCATTTTATTATTATTATTCAAAGGGTATTTATTTATTATCGTTATAAAATGTTAATACATTGCTTGAAATCTTTATTTCTATATTCTTTAAATTGATTTACACAAGTACTTGTGTGGCATCAATAGCTCGGCTCTTCCGATCAGAACTATAATTTTAATTTAACATGCAACATGTATGTACTAACATCATAAATGAGTATGCAGTATACTCCAGTTAATATAATGCTACTTGTTTATCTAAGAGTTTCTATATGTGCCATTATATCAGGGCTGGATTATAACCGGACCCCAGAGGCCTCGGAGAATCATGGGCCTCTAAAACATCTCGTGGCCCAAAACTGCCAAAGAAAGTTGAACGCAAGAGCCCTCAGAGAAAGCTGACCACTAAAGCTCCCCAGTTAACCATAGGCGGGTGTTTGGAGGGATGGCCTCTAAAGATGCTGTCAAGAATATTAAATCATTTAAAAGAGCAAAGTACATCTAAAGTATAGAACTTTAGTGTGCTTCATCAGAAAAATCATGCAAATTAAAATGATGTGAAATCTGTGCATGCCATATTAGCATTTCCTGTCAAATATTCTATAAAGCAGTGGGACGCCAGCCTGTGTTCAAGACAGGAAGCCGCCCACAACAACAAATCAAGCGAAATCTGTTCATTCAGGGGAACCTCTAATCAAATCCCTCATTCAACGGATGCAGGCGGATGATGCCAGATTTCCCAATTTGTTTTCAACACCTCTGTGTTTCTTCATATTGCTGTGTGTCAGACTCCCAAGGCACACAGGCTGTCTTACACACACGCCATTTGTCAGGATGTGGGACCCCGGGGGTCCGTCTTTAATCAAATCATCTTCCTATCCCTGTGTGTTCATCCTGAACATGACTTTCTTTCGGCCAGCCTGATTTGTGACCTGGAGGTCTCAATAACCTGAACTGAAGATTAAACCATGTTTCAGGCTCTGATGACTTGTCAGTCAAATTGTGCCATTAACCAAATCTAGGTCATAACGGTGAGCTTCAGATAAGCTGCTTCATCTTATGTGTGACACGTATAAAGAGGGAGCCGTCATGACTCTGGGATGATGAAAATATTTTATATATATAGATTCTTATTCCTCTTCAGGTTTACGTTCCAAATCATGTGTATGGTAAAAATACTTTTTTATATTATTATTTGTATGTTTATATATAGTGTTCCTGTGGCTCAGTGGTACAGCGTTGCGTTAGCAAGATTGTGGGTTCAATTCCCAGGGAACACGTTAGGTGAAAAATGTTAGACTGAATGCATTGCTAAATACATGCATTTATTTACACACACACACACACACACTCACACACACACACACACATAGTTTCTTATTCTTAATGTATTATTCATGTTTATGTTCCAAATTATGTTTATTGTAAACAGACTTTTATTTATTTAGTTTTTTAGGCCTATTCATTTTGGGGGGATAAATTTGTTTGGAAAATGCATAATTATAATATTATATATTATAAGATGTGTCATATGTCTGTGTCATGAGGCTGTGTGTCTATATATATATATATTCCTCATTCTTGTTAAGCCGTATGTAAACAACTTCAAAATAAAAGCTTCTCAAAATTCAGTCAGACACGAACAACACTTCAAATCACTGTGTTTTGTTGAGGTGAGGCACTGAAGGAACCAAAATATAACAGAAATATACCTTAAAGACATCCAGACAATCACCTAGAACATCATAGCATTGAGAGAGTTCTGCATGGCAACATTTTGTTCACATTTTCTCCAAAATCTAGTTGAAATCATTCCCTGGATGTTGTTACTCTAGAAATACAGCAGACACCGGCTCAGTGGAAATGACAGAACCGTCACAGTTCTTCACGAGAGACAGCTTCCCCGCTTGATCTCAGCATCCTTCACAGCATGAGGTACCCAGACTCCTCCAAGTGTTCCACGTCTGACAGGAGTGAAGTGGCTGCAGGAGTCAGGACGCTTCTGGAGATTTGTGACGCTTTAGGGGGTTGATGGATCAGGGCTCGGGTTAAAACTCTTTCTCTCTCTCGTAGGGGATGATCAACCCGGATGACAGAGAGAGTCTCCAAATCAGGCTCTAGATCTGAGGCCACCAGCTGATATTTCACCTCCCTGGTGAGAAGATTGGACTTCAATGTCACACACCCTCTTCATCTGCGGGCTGAAGAGGTGGACACCTGAGCAGGAGCATTTCTGGTGAGCACGGTTGTCGCAAAACCAAATTCTTGATACATCAGTACCATAGCAGAAGCTGTAACACTGTACACCCTGAAACATTTAAAGCAATAGTCCAATGATAGTCTAAACATCTGATAAAAAACATCAAAATAATCCACTTTTTTTTATAAACATGCAGCTTTTCACTTCAGAAGACACTGATTGATGGACTGGAGTGGTGTGGATTATTGTGATGTTTCTATCAGCTGTTTGGACTCTCACTCTGACGGCACCCATTCACTGCAGTGAATCCATGTGTGAGCAAGTGATGCAATGCTAAATTTCTCCAAATCTGTTCTGTTGAAGAAACAACCTCATCTACATCTTGGATGGCCAGAGGGTGGGTACATTTTCAGCAAATTATCTCAATAAGTATCTTTTGTGGCACAGAAATGTCATTCAGTGAACAAACAGATTCAAAATCACCCGTTTAAGTTCATATGTCTTTATGTATTTAAGTATTGCCACTTTTTTTGTCAGTCCCTCATTTTTAAACTAGTAAAAGAACATCTCTGATTAAATGATATTATTGCATAGTTATGTGTTTTAAGGATCAGAGAGAGCCTGGGAAGTGGTCATTTAAAACAAATTATAACTGTTTTTGGAACAAGAAACATTAGCTACCATTATAAACGTACTTCAGGGGAAAATATGACCCATTTAAGCAAAAAGCATGAAAATAAATAATAGACCCAACTAACCAGAATCACAAGAGATTATCCTATTTAACCGAAACAAATGTTTCTACTGCCCAAGTGTGTATGAGCTTAACTGGATGTGAGATTAAATTACTTCAGTATCTTTTAGCCTTAAGATGATGTGCTAGGAAATCTGCATTTTAAGAGGCTTCATTAAAACACAATGTGTATTTGTGTTCATGTCTGAGCATGAATACAACTAAATATTACAGTCATCTGTGTATGAGAATGTGTGTACAGGTTTAAAAAAAGAAAAAGAAAACATAAATTTCTTAGTGCTGTTTGTCTTTTGGTTACATTTTAGTACATTTGGTGTACAAAATATTTATTGTGAAATTATACTGTATTTAATTTTTGATATATATTTCACAGTTGCTATGCTGATAGGTGGCGACAAGTCACTGTGAGTGAATGATGCAATCATTTAAACTGATTCATTCAAGCATGCTGATTCATCACAGAAGTAAACAAATGAGTCATTGAATTCACCTGATTCAAAAACCTGATTCATTTACTCAACCTTCTCATTCAGGAAGGTGGTGCAAAAATACACCAAATAAAGGGCACTATGGTCTCAAAACTTTAAGTACCGTAATTTCCAGACCATAAGTCGCACTTTTTTTCATAGTTTGGCTGGTCCTGCGACTTATAGTCAAGTGCGACTTATTTATCAAAATGAATTGAACTGAGAGAAATGAACCAAGATAAAATGAACCAAGAGAAAACATTACCGTCTCCAGCCGCGAGAGGGCGCTCTATTCTGCTCAGTGCTCTGTAGTCTACACTGAAGACACAGAGTGCCCTCTCGCGCCTGGAGACGGTAATGTTTTCTCTTGGTTCTTGGTTCTAAATAAATGCCACTTATAGTCCAGTGCGACTTTTATATGTTTTTATCCTCATCATGACGTATTTTTGGACTGATGCGTCTTATACTCAGGTGCGACGTATAGTCCGAAAAATAACTCAATATTAACTTATTATTTATCGAACTGTCGTATAAAAAATAAGAGCACACCTGCATTCATGACATTTGTCTGAATATAAGTACAAATCTGGTTTCAACTGATCTCCCAACCTGACTTTAGAAGGATTTCAGCTGGTATATACAGTAATTGTGATACTGACATTTAACATTTAATAGTACATAACTTTGCAAATTTGATGTCTCACATATCTGTCAACAATCCTATTTTCTTAACTTAAATGAAGTGTTTCATTTGCAGTTATTTGTTAAATTGATGTTAAATATAAAATAATAATGTCCTATTTTTTGTTATTGTATTGTATTGTCTGATTCATAGTGAAATGGAAGATCTATTTTTGTTTTTCCTATAAGTGGTTATTTTGTGAAAATGCTCTATAAGAATATAATGTATTGTGTTTCAGGAGAGCAGATGTCTTGGCAGTTGTATCTTCACGCCCAAAAAGTTTGGTTTTTCTGGGTCACATGCACCGCCTGATCTTTTGTTTCATAACAGATGGCTTCCCTGAACACCATCCTCCTCTCAAATACGTCTGCAGCTCTTTGGATGGAGATCCCAAAGCCTACTCATCCAACTGGAAGCTGCTGCAAGTGAGAAAACCACACAGAATCCTCAAGAGACTGTATCCCACAGCCGTAAATGCGTGTGAAAACCCACATATGGGGATATCCTCGTCTGGAAAAATCAAATCCTAATTGGGGAAACTCTCTGCCCACACATGCAAAGGATGTATCATGGTGAACACTGCCAAAAGAGGTATGATGGCATCTGCTTTGGCCCGTGGCCACCTATTCACTCCTCACAAGGAGTTTATTTCCTTCTACTAGTTTGAAGTCTTTTCTTTGTGCCTCCGCAAAATGTACTCCACTCAAACTTACTATTATGAAGTTACAGTCCACCCAAAAAAATGAGAATTAGTCATCATTTACTCAGCCTCATGTTGTTTCATACTTGTATACTGTTGTTTTGTTTTCCCCTTAGAACACACACTTCAATAATCTCCAAGCTGCATTATATATATATATATATATATATATATATATATATATATATCACTTATGATGAATCTTTTTTTATGAGGCTAACTTGTATTCTAATTATTTAGCTTCAGTGTACAAACACGCACACACAGTAAATTAATAGATTTTAATATGCTACATTGAAACTTAACAATTTGCATGATTCAAATCAAATCAAAATTTATTTATACACATTATGCAAGTATGCCATGGGAAATATAGATAAAAAAGAACAGCTCTGTCACAAATTACGAACTTTTCATAAATGTGACCTAAATGAAGATTATATTTCAAATGTCATTTGAGAACTGAATGGAATATTGTATAAGTCATATTAACTTCTTTTAGGATGACTTTTTTGGGTTTATCTGTCCTATTCAGATGTTAAAAGCTAGTGTTCACTATATGGTGATGAAAAAGAGCAGCAAAAAACATTCCTGGAAGCTTCTGCTTTTGTGTTCTATAGAAGAATCAAAGTCACACAGGTTTGAAACTAAATGAACAATGACAGAAGGTTTGTTTTGGGGTGAGTTATTCCTTTCGACTGCTATTTTCATGCTGCACTTCTATAGGCAGAACATAAAGCATCTAAAAGTCTCTTAACATCTCTGTCTTTGTAGGCTTCACACGTCTGGTGCGCCGTGACCCAGTGGTGTCACTGGGACAAACTGGTTGCACCTTTAAGCCGCGTGGGTGGTGTTCCCAACATCATGCATCATTTAACAACACCCACACTTAGAGATGCACTAAAAGCCTCAATCCCTCACCGAAGGAGCTGCATTGAGAATACGACCCATTTAGATCTTCCAGTATTTCCACGTCCGTGTTATCATTTGTTACGTCAATAAGAATACTCCTATCCCCCACACACTCGTAGCCCGTAGCCATATTTCCAGGCCAGGCGCTGATATATTATTCTCGGCGGAGGGCACCTGGGTCCTCACATCCATCACGTGGTGGCTATTTTCAGGGCGGCCATGCTCCTCGATCATTCTCCCATAGTAATGCGAGTCAGAAGACATCAGTGGGTGTAATGGTGTGCTCGACTCGGCCCCCGCCTTCCAGCGACCCGCGCAGATGCGCTCCAGCACTAAAGGGACGACACGGATACACTTACATCTTTTATGATGATGCCGTTCTTCTGTTCAACATCTGCGTTACGATCTTCTACCAGGTTGCAGAGAGAGTCCAAAGTCATCTGTGCCCATTTCCCTGAAATTGAATGTGAGTTATTGCCACAGATACTTCACGGGTGGTGTCCAACGCCAGCGTTTCTTTGAAAGAGGGGGCAGAATGCCACGCGAAGCCATTCCAGGAAAAAAAAAAAAAAAAAAAAAACAGCTTCTGCCCGAAACGAGAGACGGTAAATCAGTGAGTATACAAAGGCTGAGAGATGAGAAGCTGTCGTAGGATGGAAACAAATAGTCATTGTAGGTCTGGGCCCAGAAAATCATAGCAACCCATAACTCACTAAAAGAGCTGTATTGCTTGCGAGTCATACACTAGGTGATGTTAAGGGTTTATTGGAGCACTTCTTTGTTAATAAAATATTTAGCGTTAATAAAGATTTTGTTAATAATACACATTTTTTAAGTGTCAGCTCTATTGATTTTCTCTATTGAAAATCTATCGATTTTTTAGATGTTAGGTTTTTTTTACATTTTAGTCATTTTAATTCTTCAGCTTAAACATAAGTTGGTTGGCAAGACATCAATTTTTATTTTTATTTTTTAAGAAATATTGCATCATAACTATTTACTGGCATATTCAAAATTACACTGTTAATATAAAATGTCCTATTTTCTTTTTGATTTTATTGTAATAAATGTCATAATTATTCAACCCCATGTTCAGCATTGCCATTTTTAAGTCACTTATTTGTATGTTATGGTACCAAAATGCCAGTCTTTGGAAACCTGATAACAAAATATAACAAGATTGTACTGTTACATATACATAAATATAGCTCATAAATGTGCTGAAAGAGCTCGCACAAAAGCCATAGAAAATACATTTTTGTATTATGTCAGAAAGTCTATGGCTAAAAGTTCCTAGAGACACAGCTGGCACCATCTGTGATAAGTTTAAACCTTTGAGGGCGGTAAAGAAAAAGCACAATTTCATCAAAGGGAATAAAATGTTTGATCAGAGCAGCTGAGAAAAAGAAAAAAAAAAGTCTATACTGTAAAATGCCTAAACCTTGAAAGATGACTTGATGAAAAGAGGAAAAAATATTTAAATGCAGAGTGTAGTATTTAGGTTTCTTATAGTAGTTTTTACTTCAATTCAAACCCAAATAAATTACCAAGGAAACATTTGAATTTAATTTAATTTTTATTTTTTAGTAGCTTTTCATCTAATTTCTTATTATTTATTTAAATGTCAGCTTAACCAGGTAATATATTTTAATAGTTTTAACTTAAAAGGGACTATGTTGTTTGCAAGATGTGTACTGAAAAAATAATTATAATTGTACGTATAAAACATATACCAATGATATGTGTTCTACACATTACAAATACATTTAAAATGTTGTCTTTCAAAAATTATTTCCATGTAACTTGTTTATTGGAGCAAATATACAATATTTGCACACTACCAAGCAATGTTTAGCTAATGTTTATTCACCAAGTAAATATGGTTTTTTTATGAGTGGTAAGAAAAATACACCTTTCTCTCAAGTGTCAGCTCAACTGAAGGACATTTATAAGCAATACCAATATAGATGTTAATTTTGTATGGGATAAAGTACATGTATGATTATGCTGATTACATGGTTCCTTACTAAATAAATATAGGGGCATGATTTATTGATTTGAGTTTAAATAACTATATTATGTAATAGGAAATAGACTGTGGAGTGACTAGAACACAGATAGTTTTATTTATTTTGTTTATACAATGTGGGTTTCATCTGCACTTTCATGTGCACAAATTTGCATTGCATCATTATTTTCTGTCAAAAAAAGTTTCTTTTTTTACGGTTAAAGCTGCAGTAGGGAACTTTTGACGCTCTAGCAGTTAATAAACAGAACTGCTTGCGTCTTGTGGAAGAACATCGTAGCCGGAACTACTTCTCTCTGTTTATGTCTATGAAGAATCACAAAGGTACTGGGTTACTCCGCCGCGGTATCCCCGAAGCAATCTAAAATAGTCCGAATATAAACACTTATTATAGGTGCACCCTAGTAATTCAGGACAAGCTAAAAACACGGTTTGCAAAATGGATTCATGATGTACTCGCTTATTATGTTCATTTTTTCTACATTTTGAACACAAACAAAGTTACGGACCGGAGCTCTGATTGGTTGTTTTTTACCGGGAGCGGATGCATTTCTGCAAATGGCAATAGAACCACTGGGAGGAGCTAGAGGAGCTTGATTTTTTCACAGATTATCTGTCTCATATTCTACTGTCAGGACATAATGACAGGTTTAATAAATATGTAAAAAATATATATATATTTTTTTTTTTACAAAAGTTCCCTACAGCACCTTTAATGAATATGTTTTTATGTATTCTGTTTTCATTCATCATAACTGAACTGTTACAACTGTCTGCCGGCGTGGAAATCAAACGCACAAGGAGGATATAAATCAAAAGAGTATTTTAATAATCACTTGAGAGAAGGGTACATCTAACACAAATCTTCAACTATCAGAACTTCAGGACATAATAGCGGGACACATAACATTTAACATCATTAACCACGGACCAGGAGGAACTAAACAGACAGGGTATTATACCACAAGGAAAGTAATCAGGGGAATGGAAAACAGGTGGGGATCAATCAAATAAAACAAGGAACGGGACATGACCAAAATAAGGAAACACAATAGAAACAGAAAGTCCATGATCGTGACAGTTTTCCCCCTCCCGGAACAGTGCGTCCTTGCACCGATAGAGATATTCCAATGGAGGGAGGGTGGGGGTTCTGGAGGCGGGCGTGGGGGAGGCAAGGGGCAGGCAATGGAGAGGAAGCATGGAGCATGGAACCAGGGTGGAGTGGATGGAGGGTGGAGCCCGGAGCAAGAGAAGCCAGATGGTCATCCAGAGACCAGCCAGGATGCTGACCCACGGTGGAGTTGACAGCGGGAGGAGCCATGGTGGAAGAGGAGCCGACAGTACCAGGGGGTCAACTGACGGAGACTGCGCAGGTGGATGAGGGGCCCAGGTTGGAGCCAAGCAGACAGAGCCAGGGTGAAGCAGAGGATCCGGAGGGCCAAGGAAGAGCAGAAGGCTCAGGCAACCAAGGTGGAGGCGGGGCCCCAGAAGACCGCTGCGGAGACGGAGTGAATGAGGATGGAGGTGGAACTGGAGGGAAGGAGGAGCCTGATAGAGCCGGAGGGATATAGTGACGAGGCGAAGCCAGAAGAATGGAGTCCCGAGGTGGCGGATGGTCCACGACTGACCAAGGTGGAGCCGGAGGGACGAGGGAACCCGGTGGAGCTTGTGGGATGCCGGGCCATGGTGGAGACGAGGGGTCGAAGGACTGAGGTGAAGTCCAGGGTTCGGAGGCTGGAAGTGGAGACAGGGAATCCTCACGCCAAGGTGGAGCTGAAGACTGGAAGTCCCATGCGAAACATCATGCCTAGATGCAACCAATCTTCAACAATCAGAACTTCAGGACATAATAGCAGGACATATAACATATTTAACATCATTAACCACGGACCAGGAGGAACTACACAGACAGGGTATTTAAAGAGCCACACAGATGGGGAATCAAAAATGACCTGTATTACAGTGTATGATGTAGCTGTCCATCAGTGTAAACAATGTGCAAAGTAATTAAACCAAAAAGTACACGATTTATAAAGTTATTGGCTTCTAAAGTAAGGAGTCGACTCTGAATCGCTGAAACGAGTCGTTATAGATTTCAAATCTTTTGCCCATCTCTATGTATGTCACTAAGAACACTTTGCATAATAATCTCCGCCTACCGTGTTGGGAGAAACGGAACTCTGACCTGCCCCACCCCCCCCCCCACACAGACGCTTTGGTTGGTGTGAGAGCATCATGTCGAGGAGACAGTGTGTTTTTAATTGTAAAGGCAAGTTTGTTTTATTTTCACTGCCAAAGAATGAAGATCAGAAGAACCAATGGCTAAAATTCATTTTCACCACAATACCAGAGCAGTACAACAAATCCCTTTTGTTGTGTTCACAACATTTCACTGATGACTGCTTTTCTAATCTCGGTGAGTACAGCGGGATTTTCAAAGCGTTTGGCCATAAAAGAGGGTTCATTACCAACTTTATTTAGAACAACGAGTATCTCCGAATCACAACGCGAAGTATGATTATGAAGTTATGTGTCTGTTTTCTCCCGAGCGTCTTATCAGTATGTGTGCTGTCTGCAGCCTTTGTTTGTGCTGATCTTCATTTACAAACACTCATTAAAATGAAGTGTAACTCCGTGAATACTCAACAAAGAGACATGAGAGAGATATCTATAGAAAGCTTGACATGTCTACTTTAAAACTAAACAAGTGCTGACGAACAGATATTCTGTGATAAAGTAATCGATATGAAAACAACGTTATGTATGTTTTTCATGTCTCCCTTCTAATGTGACCACGCCCCCACGCTGAACGCGCTATTCAGATTCAAACTGAAACGCGCGGCTTGAATACACCCACACAGAAGAAAAAGCAGCGAGACTGTTGTCTGTAGTTTTTTATTTTACTGTTTGCTTCGCAGTGAGAGGAATAAGACGTAATTCACCCCAGATGCTAACGCATAGTTTACCGTGGAGGTGTGTACGGAACAACCAATCCAAACTGCTTATGTTAGTTGACCAATCAGAACACAGTATGCTACCGAAAGTTGGGGTTTAAGGAAACTGAATCTTTTGAACAGTTTCGCGCGAACCGTTTGGGGATTTCTTAGAATTGAGGTAATTTTAAAATGATATTTTTACAAAATGACAATGTTTTTTAACCTTGGATGGATTTAAACCTGTTGTACAGGACTTATAAACAGTGATAGGAAGCTTAGAATTTTCATCTTACTGGCTCTTTAAACACAAGGAAAGTAATCAGGGGAATGGAAAACAGGTGGGGATCAATCAATTAACAAAATGAGGAACGGGACATGATCAAAATTGGAAACACAATAGAAACAGAAAGTCCATGATCATGACATGAACACACTCACACACACACACACACACACACACACACACATATAGATAGATAGATAGATAGATAGATAGATAGATAGATAGATAGATAGATAGATAGATAGATAGATAGATAGATAGATAGATAGATAGATGATAGATAGATAGATAGATAGATAGATAGATAGATAGATAGATAGATAGATAGATAGATAGATAGATAGATAGATAGATAGATATGCATGTATATGTATATTGTATACACACGTATTGCTTGTACACAGGACTTCTGCAGTCTAATTAATCTAAGTTTAATTATATGACAAATGGTACCAGTTGCTGTGGGATTGGTCAAAAGCACTTAAGGCGGTGCTTAGTGAAGGATCAGTTTAATTGAATCTCAGTTGGCTTTACAATAAGACAAGCAGTGTAAAGCTTCTGTGATGCGAGGGTTGCTATGGCAACAGCAGATGCTCGCTACACCGCGCCGCTGTAAATGACAGTATTCTGTGTCTCTGAGAGAAGCATCCTGAAGTCAGAAAGAAAGTCAAAGTAACAGAGAGAAACCCTCGCCATTAGGGTTCACAGTTAGGTGCTTTATAACATCTCAGATGTTCACTGACCAGTGTGGAAATGTGCTCTATGATTCTTGGCCCCATATCAAGACAAATGTGTCCACCGACGCGTTAGCCTTTGAAAATGCACTGCCGATGTCAGGCTGCATAAATCTTCTTAGGGTTCTGTAAGGGACTCCTTAATTTGGCATTTGTCAACAGGATCTCATAGAAAATATGAAGGAACTCTCATGCCTATATTTCCTCATTCAGTGCTATGAAAAATAGCCAACATGGTTCTTTTATCACACTGCATCAAGAGCTGCTTCATTAGTGTCTCTTTGGATACACGCTTTTTTTATTTACTTATTTATTTATTTATTTTTTTCATTATAGCCAATGCAATAACAGTCTTGCACAGTCACACCATTGCCATTTTCCATTTATCTTACAACAAGACTGGGTGTTTCTTCAGCTGCATATCTTTGACTTTATGGACTTAAGAAGATAAAATACATTTATACCACATTTTAACTTATATTTTGTTGTATTTTGACTATTTTTATTTGGGTAAATTGGCCTCCCCTAAGGCTAATTCCATAGCTAGCAGTGTATTTATACTAAATGCATACATTTAAAAAGATCCAATTTTTGTGATTGATATGTTTAAAAATTATATGGATTTTTATGGATTTTTATATTTTAAGTTTAAATTTAAACTTTATTCATTTAGGTAAAATAATAATTAAAACATCAAGTCCTGGGACACAACAGCTAGTAGCTGAAAAAATATCTGATTATGAGAGGAAAAAAATTGCAATTATAACTGAACATTAGCTAAACATTATGAGCTCAATCAAGCAGACCGCAGTTTAAAATAAGCAAATTAACAGGTGCATGAAATGAATGTTTACTTTAGAAATAAACATTAGATACTGGTTCAAGCTGAACTGGAAATTTTGAAAATGCTTCACATGATTATTGCTTCTGTAATTTTTGCATTTGGATGGATATAAATTGTGGTCACAAAGACTAAAGACTTGTAACACTAATCTCTGAATGAACATTATTAATTAATTTATTTATTTATTTATTTATTTATTTATTTATTTATTTATTTATTTATTTATGTATTTATTTATTTATTTATTTATTTATTTATTTATTTGTATTTCAGTTACACTTGCCTGTTAACATTAACATATATATATATATAGAGAGAGAGAGAGAGAGAGTTTGTGGAATTTACTCACATTTCATTTATTTTCTGGTAACTGCCCATATACATACACTTTTTTATAGCACTGGTGAATTAATTAAATCAATCATTCATTAATTTATTCATACATTCGTGAAATGCTTGTCATTTCTTAGTAATTATTTGTGGGATTTTATCGTAATTTCTGCTCCAAGATCAAGATCTAGTTCAAATTAATTTATTTACAAAGCACATAATAATAATAAGCACATAAAAATGGCCACAAGACTGACCAGAGTGCTGTACATTTAAAATCAAACCATAAACACGTAAAACAGAAATAATAAAATATGAATTTAAAATATCTAAAGAAATGACAGATAAACATTCTAAAGACATAGTTATAATCAAGACCATAATACAATGGAACAAGAAAGGGACACATCAAACTATTGTGTTTTTAAAAGGGACTTAAAAATTGATAGACCCCATGCCTTCTTAGAATAAAACCCAGAGGAAACATGAACAGGGGAAAAAGTAAGGGGGCCAATATTGAGCCTTGGGGGAGGCCAGAGATGTGCAACAGAGGAAGAGAAGTAAAACTTGCGTTGGATAAAAATGACTGAAACCACTTAAGGACCTTACCTTTTAGGCCCACATCTGACTCTAATCTAGATATCAAAATACAGTGGTCCACAGTATCAAATGCTGCTGATAAATCTAGAAGAACCGGGACCAAAATGGTTATATTTAACCATGTTCCTCACATGTATTTATTTATTTCAGGTACACTCATATTTCAGGTATTTCAGGTTCACCTCTACAGTAAAAAAATTATTGAACTGTGCATGAGCTGCATGAGACTCGAACAGCTTCAACTTCCCCAAGGCTATAAGATCCCCGCGTCCCAGCCGCAAGCATAAGCAGGTAGGTTAGAATTGCATGATTTCCTGTTTTCTTATCGCTCATTTTGAGAGTATTCACCTGACTCATCCCAGACTTCCTTAACAAAATTCCCAGACTCCTTAGACGCTCCAATTTGCATGCATCCTCCATTCCCAAGGCGTCTCCTCCTCGTCTGTACAATCTCCACCTCTAGCCCTGGGGTCGAGCTTTGCTCCCTCATGGGTGGATTATGACTCTGAATCATGAAAAGCCCCATTTCCAAAACCTTGATCCTCTCGGCGACATAGAATATTAGTCTACTGACCTCAAACAAAATGCTGGCCGCCCCCAGACACAGAGTAAACAGGTAATATCCCCCACTCTTAAGTCAGACGATTTGGAGAATGCTTAATGCAAATGCTATGTTCCCTTTTCCCTCGCCACTGGGGCCTCCATTACACAGTGCAAAGATGAGGACAGGCAGGCAGAATAAGCAATGAGCTTTCAATAA